>NC_026007.2:24893412-25012139 GCF_000442705.2 Elaeis guineensis | reverse complement strand
TCCTGGTCCAGGAAATCAGCACAGTATGCTAGTACTATGCTGATCCTTCTTCGATGGTCGATCAGATACCTCCTCCCTCTTGATTTGGACTCTTTCAAAGATGAGAAGTAGGAGAAAGAGTTTTAGATATGAGACACTCTCAGAAAACTCATAGATGGATGAAGGAAAGAGGTGAACTCAGCAATCCTAGAAGAAGACCCTCTTCTTCTTCTCTTTGCTCTAACCCAGATATTTAGTTTTGTGTCTATTATATCTCCATGCCCCAATACTCTTTCTCTCTAATTTTCACACAACCCAAAGGACACTCAATGTTCTATGATTCATAAAAATTTTAAGAAGAAATTTATCTTAAATAAAGAGATATGAAGAATCTTTATCTAGGTCAAATACCTAGTCAAGAAAAATCCAAACAGGGCAAGACAAGTGGTGCCCAACTCATGGGTGCCCCCTCCTTCTTTCTCTACCATAGACTATCAGTAAAGGGCACACAATATGTACCATAAAAGTCACAAAAATCTCAAAAAAAATCTGGATAAAATCAGTGCCATAAGGAAAGAGTTTTGGTTTCCTAAAATTCTATCTCATAGAATTTAAAATCCAAACTAATTCCTACTTTGACTTGGTCCACAATCACATTCCATGTAAGAGAGAAAGAGTGAAAAGCTTTAGGCATATGTGAAGGCCTGGGAGAGAAGGTTTTGTCACACAAAATAAGAAAGAGTGGGCGTGGGGGGCTAAGATGGCGCAAGATGGAATCCTAGTCTTACTAGGATTCATTCTATGACTTGTTCAAATTTGGTTTCTCAAAACAAATCAAACTAAAACCAAATCAACCCAATTAAAATAGGTCTTAACCTAATTAAAAATTTAATTTAATCAAATTAAATTAAATTTAAATCTGATTTAATTTTTTAATCAAATTAGAAATTAGGTTGACTCAATTCCTAATTGAACTAGGATTAGTTTTTCCTTGCACTTGGCTTATCCAATAAACCAATTGGACTTGATCCAATCAAGTCCAAACTAAATTTAATTAAATCATATTCAATTAGACTTAATCTCAGTCTATTGGCTTAATCAAATTAAATCAATTCATAATTGAACTGCTAATCGATCCTCCTGCAACACTTGCACTAGGTTAAATGTCAATCGTATTGATCGTTTAATCCTAGAACGATTCTTAATCATTGATCAACCATCCGATCGGATCATGAACTCTAATGTATGTGACCTCACAGGTCCGAACCTAAGTCAGTACCATAAAAATAAATTTTTATACCAATCAAATTGATCATCTAGCAATGGTATCCGACAGTCAGATAGATCGAATGTGTAGAACTGTTAGATGTATGCCCTAGATGCCAGATTGGCTGACATATTTCTATACAAATCTAAGGGCAAATTTATAATTTTGACTATAAATCAATAAATGGGTTATTCTTCTATGACATTGTGTACATTGTGTCTGTGATACATCCTTTGAGTTAGTAGGAATGTCAATTCATATTTTCAAGAGTTGAAAATTTAAGGCATGAATTTACATAAATAACTCATAAACAGCTCCTGACCATAAGATCATCACGAGGATGGTGATCAATCCGAAAGGTTGGTGTACGATCACTTTCTTAGGGTAGATGTATCTTGAGTCTACGGTGTGGAGACACCGAAGCGAGAGTATAGGTATTCGTTGAGAATGAGAGTACTGAGCGTGACCATATCAAGTAGTCATAAGGAAGTCTACCTTCCCATCGATGACTAGCTCGATGCTGCAGTTGTGTGTCTAGTTCTTTGATCTGAGGTGCATCGACAGTTCACCTTGAGTGTGTTATAGTTTGACTACACCATAACTCGATCTCCTAGCCATTCGAAACCCTGAGGTGTATGTTGGCTGTAGCATATTCATTGTAGAAACTAGATCGCACCAAGATGGGATCTATCAACCTCGGTAGATGAGAGGAGTAGTCCTATGATGATCAAAAGATCGAGTCCTTAAGCCCATGGCCATGACAGAGTGAAACAATGGAAAAGAGTTTTTCATTAGGGTTTCACATCGGACTCGGATCGATCGATTAACTCATATGACTGATGTTGGGTTTGACGAGTTCACCATAATCCTAATTCAGTCGGGACTCATGATAGAAAAACTCAATCACACAGGTAGCTGCACCGAGAGGTTCATCTTCAGTTCTGATGGGTTGTCACCATATATTGTTAGGTATCACTGGTAGATTTTGAGAGCAATTAGAATGATCTTGATGATCGATCATTCTAATTGTATGAATCAGAAGAGTTCTGATCCATCGAAAGAAGTTCCAATGATGTTAATGATGAGATCACGACATATCTCATTACCATACAGAATTAAACCTAACTGGATCACACTAACAAGGGTTAGGATCTGGATGTCATCAATTGGGCTAGCTCAATTGATTTAGATTAGATTCAATTAGGTTCAAGAAAATCATGCTAGCACTCGATTGAGCCTTACTTTCTCCTCGTGTAATTTTTTTTTTTCTATCTCAACTGAGCCAAATGTGATTTGACTCACCCTGAGAACTTTGAGAAGATTTTTCTCAGTCTAAATGAAGCTTGTCTAGCTCAAAAAAATCTTATCTTAATTCATGAGATGAATTTAAGACAACACCTGCTAATTCCTATCACCTGCCATTTTCATTTTAGGATATCTGTCAAATGTTGACATATGGGTCTTAAACTGTAGGCTACTTGGCAAGAGCTCATTGGAGGATTTTTGTGGAGTGTCCACATGCCAAATTCATTTTAAATTGGGTGCCATAATCAGATTATGGCATGAGCCCAATTGGATTAAGTGGGTACCCCAAGTGGATAAGGATGGAGAGTCTTGATCAACATGGACTCTTTGGTGCCAACCTTCCTTTGTGCTTATCCAAAGATGGAACCAACATAGGAGAGAGAGTGGGCATTCTTATCTGATGTGATCAGATGACATCACTCCACCAATCAAAATTTTTTTGGATTTATTGAAATTTTTTGATTGATCGAATGATGTGGCACTGCGCAGCATAGCAGGGTCTATATAAACCCTTCTACGCCTAGGGTTTCATGTGATTATGCCAAACCCATCAAAGCTGCCACCCCCTTTTCTCTTCTCCACATCCCATCTGTATCTCTCCCTCTCCTCTTCATGTCTAAGGAGTTGGACGTCCATCTGGCAAAAGTCTAAGGCGTGGTGATGCCTTGAACAGGAAGGCTGTAGGACTTCTTCAACAGGCTGCTGCTCCAACTTCAGAAAGATTTTTGAAGATCTTTCTAATCAGATTTAGTTTTGATTTTTGGAGCAAAGATTTATGAGGAGAAGATGATCCAAATCCTACCTGAGTGGATACTGGTGGAGGCTAGATGATTGCATGGCTAAATCAGAACCTCAGGCTTGCTGCGATCATCTACACGGTAATCAGATTATCCTTGAGGTATTTCATATTTCCTCATGCTTTTAGATTTATTTTAGAATTAATATCAAATAATAAAATTAGATCTAGAGATTTAAATCTAAAATAAATATAGAATATTTTTTTTTTAAATTATTCTGCTCCAGATTTGATGAAATCTGGAAGATCCTAAAGGGAAAAAGATGGTTTTCCCTTCAACTGGTATCAGAGCTAGGTTGATGGCTCAGTTTCAGATTTAATTTAGATCTGATTTTAATTATAATTTATCTAATATTAAAATATTTTAGATATCACATCAGATATGATAGGATCTAAAATTAAAATATTTAAAATTAAATCTGAGAAGATCTAACATGCATGAGATGCATGACTAGACTAGGAATAGTTTGATCTATGAATAGTCTTGTAAGTTTATATTTTAATGAGATTAAAATATAATTTAGATCTAATTTATTTTTTAATTTTGATGATATAAATATTATATATTTAGATCAAAAATAAAAAATAAAAATTTAGATAATACATAAGATTGATCTGTTGCATGCCTAGATTAGTTATAGAATTATTCTAGTAATTGTCTAGAATAAATTTTATGTTGAATAGTTTAATTTAAATTTTATTTTTTAGATATTACATGTGATGTATTAAATCTAAAAGTATGTTAATTAGATCAATTTTTGATACATGAGATGTATACAAAGCATGTAATAGTTAGATCTTAAATTGTATATGTGATATGTAAATTTAGATCTAACTAATTTTATAGTTAAATTTATATTTCTGATTAAGGTGTTCCTCATGGCCGTTCGATCATAAGAATAAATTAGGGTTTAAAGGCCCTCTCCTCCTATTCAATGGGGTATTCTTATGACGTGTAAGGGTGCTGCACGTTCATCCTTAATCAGAAATCAAAACTTACTTTTCTGCAAAACCCTAGATCCTGAAACTCTAGAATTTATTTTATATATTTTATTTATGAACCCAAGACTTAATTAATGAATTAAGCTTATGAAATTAAATTAGGTCTAAAATTAAAATTTCAGATCTAAGTCATTTTCATAAAATTGGGTTCGGACTTGGGTAGCTCAATTAGGTCTAGCGGTTGATCAAATTGAATCAACAGTCGGTTAGGTGAGATCATGAAAGCTAATGATTAACCAACCTAATAGGATTCTGTCTGGGTCAAGATTGAATCACATTTAGATGTGACTCGACAAGTTAAGACCTAATTTGGCTCAATGGTTAGAGCCTGAATTGTAGGCTAACTCAATTGGTTCAGGTTCGACAATTTGGAGTCTAAGGTAAGTTGGGCAGATGCGACCGAATGGTTTTTAATTGGGAGCTACTCGATTCGAATGCATTCTTGTCAAGTTAATGGCATATCCCTTCCATCGGTCTCACTTACCTGGCCATATGTGTCGACCCAGTTCTGATTTGAGGTGGCTAACAATTCGAGCTAACCCATGCCACTAGGTTAGTCATAATTGTTATGACTATGTCAAGTCAAGTTTAATGAGACCTAAATCAAAACTCCCTAAGAAAATATTAAGTTTAAGGTCTTCCACCATTGTGGATGTGCAGGCCCTTTTCGAGGTTGATTGTTCTCGGCTGGTTACAGTGACTCAGTTACATCGAAAAGATGCAACCATGTCCATTAGGCATTGGATGCTACAAATTAGAGGATAGGTTGGGCTCAATATTTCGGATACGGTGAGGGACCCAATCAGAAATCTAGTTCGTGCAAATGGTGGGTTTGACTTAACTAAGGATTGGAGCAATATCCTGGGCACAGTGAGCTTCATGAATTAGAGATCAAGTTTTGGGTGCACCATGATTAGAGAATCATTGGACAAGAGTTGTCCACTCATCAGTTGATCCATCATCAATAACTGTTAGGTGAGGTGGTGAGCCAGTCGGTGAGACCGCACCACCCACTAAAAATCACTGATCATGGAGATTTTCACATCTCTACCAAAGGAGTGTAGGGATCTGAGAAAATAGTTAGAGCCTAATTTGTTTAAAAATAAAACCTCTAAATAAATTGGTTAAGTCTGATTATAAAATATAACTAGAAACTGTTGACTCTCTACAAGAAACATGTCTGCATCCAACCCCCCGACCAAAATACTAGACACCCACAGATTGACTGGATCTAATTTCAAGGACTGGTTAAGGAACTACAGAATTATTCTGGATTCTAAAAAATTGACCCATGTCTTGGACCAGGACCCACCTGCCATGCCAGCACGTCTGACTGCTGAACAGAGAGCATCTTTGAAAAAGTGGACGGATGATGATAACAAAGCAAGGTACTACATGTTGGGTGCAATGTCTGATGACTTGCAGCGCCAACATGAGAATATTTTGACTACCTACCAAATGTTGGCTCACCTACAAGAGTTGTTTGGTGAACAAAGTCATGCAGCCAAGTATCAAGTCTGTCAAAAACTTTTTAAGGCTAAAATGCGTGATGGACAGTCAGTCCAAGATCATTGTTTGACAATGATCAAGGACCTTGAGGAGCTTGAGAAGCTCGGTATCATCTTAGACAAGGATTTTTAGATTGATGTGATCCTTCAGTCCTTGTCTGATGCATATGGTCAGTTCATCATGAACTTCCATATGCATAAGATGCAGTGTACCTTGGCCGAGTTAATGAACATGCTGGTTACAGCTGAGCTTTCTATGAAGGGTTCAAAAGGCTCAGTTCTTACTGTGGAGTGGACTTCTTCCAAAAGAAAATCTTTTGAAAAGAAAAAGAAGTCTGCAAAGAAGCAGAAGATGGATGGGAAGAAGAAGAAGACAGAACTGAAGAAGAAGGCTGTTGAAAAAGAAAAATATTTCTACGGCCATTGAAAGCGAAACTATTCTCAGTACCTGGCCATCCTGAAGAATAACCTTCTAGAGGTATGCTCATTTTAGAATCTAATCTTACGGTTTCTTCTGCATCTAGTTGGGTGCTTGACTCTGGTTCTAGTACTCATTTGTGCACTTCTATGCAGGGTCTTGAGGAGAGCAAGAGGCTGAGGGATGGGAAGATGATCCTATGCATCGGGAATGGAGCAAGAGTTGCTGCTGTAGCCATGGGAACCTACACACTGCGATTACCATTAGAATTAGATTTATTTCTTAGAGACTGTTATTATGTGCCTGCAGCAAGCAGAAATTTGATTTTTGTTTCATGTTTAGCACAAGAAGGCTATGTGATTAGCTTTCATAAGGATCATTGTAATATATTTTATGAAAATAATAAAGTTGTAAATGGTTTTCTTATTAATGGTCTCTATCAACTACATATTCATGTATTTGTATTTAATATCGAGCAAAATATGAATGCCATAGGAATTAAAAGGCCTAGAGATAGTCTAAATGATAGGTATCTGTGGCACCTAAGGCTAGGTCATATAGCGAAAGACAGGATTAACAAATTGGAGAAATTCGGGTTATTGAGTCCGTTGACTTTCGAGTCATATCCAGTTTATGAATCATGCCTTCAAGGCAAAATGACCAAGCTCCCTTTTGTGGGACATGGGGAAAGGGCCACAGACCTACTTGCCCTAGTACAAACGGATGTGTACAGTCCATTTGATGTACCGGCTAGAGACAACTATGTCTACTTCATTACCTTTACCGATGATATGTCTAGGTACGGGTATGTATTTCTAATGAAACATAAGTCTAAAGCCTTTGAAAGGTTCAAAAAATTCAGACATGAGGTAGAAAAATAAACAGAAAAGCCCATTAAGGTTCTTCGATCAGATCGAGGAGGTGAATATCTTAGTCAGGAGTTTTTAGACTATCTTAAGGACAATGGCATAGTCTCTCAATGGATTCCACCTGGAACGCCATAACTCAATGGAGTTTTAGAATGGAGAAATCGGACCCTATTAGATATGGTCTGTTCCATGATGAGCTTCACAGACCTCCCTGAGTTTCTTTGGGGATGTTGTCTCATGACAGCAGTATATGTATTGAATAGGATTCTATCTAAAACCGTTCCTACCACACCATATGAGATATGGTATGGTAAGAAGCCAAGTCTGAATCATCTCAGAATTTGGGGTTGTCCGGCTCATGTCAAGAGATAGCAGGTGGACAAGTTAGAGTTCAGGTCTTTTAGAGCTCGATTCATAGGATATCTTAAAGAGTCATTAGGATACTATTTCTATATTTCGGAAGACTACAATGAGATTGTGAGTCGAAATGCTATTTTTCTTGAAAAATAGTTTATTCAAGATGGTGGCATCAAAAAAATAATTAAGCTCAAGGAGAATGTCTCCCAAGAGCAACGAGCTAAAGAACCTGAGGAACCAAATCAATCAGAACCAATCCTAACACAACCTCTTCCACCTCGTAGATCGATTAGAATTTCTGGTCCTCCTGAAAGGTACTTAGGTACCATACAAGAGGATGTAGAGAAAATATTTCTCATGAGAAATGGGGCTCATGGTGATGATCTCAAGATCTATGATGAGGCGATATCAGATATCGACTCCAAAAAATGGTTAGAGGTAATGAGATCAGAAATTGACTCGATGCACTCAAACCAAGTCTGGACCTTGGTAGATCCACCTGAAGGTATTGTACCTATTGGATGTAAATGGATCTTCAAGAGAAAGATAGGTGCAGATGGGAATGTAGAGACATTCAAGGCTAGGCTCGTAGCGAAAGGTTATAGTCAGCGCGAAGGCATTAACTATCAGGATACCTTCTCGCCCGTAGCCATGCTAAAATTCATCTACACATTACTTGCTGTTGCAGCCTATTTCGATTATAAAATATGACAGATGGATGTGAAAATGGCATTCTTAAATGGACATCTGGAGGAAGATATCTATATAGAACAGCCACTTGGTTTCACATCCAGTGATGATGATCACAAGGTCTGCAAGCTGCAAAGATCTATTTATGGACTTAAGCAAGCATCTCGGAGCTGGAATACTCGTTTCAATGATGTGATCAAAATATTTGGTTTCATCAAGAACAAAGAGGAACCATGTGTGTTTAAAAAGATCAGTGGGAGCACAGTTGTCTTCTTCGTATTGTACGTAGATGACATCCTCCTAATTGGAAATGATATTCCCATGTTGATCTCAGTCAAAGTATGGTTGTCTAAGGAGTTCTTTATGAAAGATCTAGGAGAGGCATCCTTTATATTGGGTATTAAGGTCTATAGAGATAGACCAAATAGGATGCTGGGACTTTCACAGAAGATGTACATAAAGGAGGTGCTAAAAAGATTTAGCATGGAAAACTCTAAAAGAGGTTTAGTACCTTTTAGACATGGTATTCATGTCTCCAAAAAGATGTACCCTAGTACACCTGAAGAGATTGAACACATGAGCAAGATCCCTTATACTTCGGCAATAGGAAGCCTCATGTATGCCATGCTATGTACACGACCTAATATAGCCCATGCTGTGAGTGTCACAAGAAGATATCAGTCGAATCCAGATGAAGAGCACTGGACTTCTGTGAAATGTATCCTTAAGTACTTATGAAGGACTAAGGATATATTTCTAGTCTTTAAGAATGGAGAACTCCAGGTTCAGGGATTTACAGACTCAGACTTTATGTCTGATATAGATGATCAAAAGTCGACATCTGGGAGTCTGTTCATTTGCAATGGTGGTACAGTGAGCTAGAAGAATTTCAAACAGACGGTGATTGCTGATTCCACCATGGAGGCAGAGTATATTGCTACATCGAAAGCTGCGAAGGAGGCATTCTGGTACAAGAGGTTTGCCGCAGAGCTTGGAGTGATGTCATCGGATGCCATCCCTCTTTACTGCAACAATAATGGTGCCATAGCCCTAGCTAAGGAGCCAAGGTCTCACCAAAAGTCCAAGCACATCGAGCGGCAATTCCATCTGATCTGTGATTATCTTGAAAAAGGTTATGTCGAGATTAAGAGAGTCGACTCCATAGACAATGTGGCAGATCCACTGATAAAGCCATTAGGCCAGCAAAAGATCGAAGCCCACTTTAAGAAGATGGGATATAGATATGTAGCCAATTGGCATTAGGTCAAGTGGGAGTTTGTTAGATGTATGCCCTAGATGCCAGATTGGCTGACACATTTCTGTACAAATCTAAGGGTAAATTTATAATTTTGACTATAAATCAATAAATGGGTTATTCTTCTATCATATTGTGCACATTGTGTCTGTGATACATCCTTTGAGTTAGTAGGAATGTCAATTCATATTTTCAAGATTTGAAAATTTAAGGTATGAATTTACATAACTAACTCATAAACAGCTCCTGACCATAGGATCATCACGAGGATGGTGATCGATCCGGAAGGTTGGTGTACAATCACTTTCTTAGGATAGATGTGTCTTGAGTCTACGGTGTGGAGACACCAAAGTGAGAGTACAGGTATTCATTGAGAATGAGAGTACTGAGCATGACCATATCAAGCAGTCATAAGGAAGTCTACCTTCTCATCGATGACTAGCTCGATGCTGCAGTTGTATATCTAGTTCTTTGACCTGAGGTGCATCGACAGTTCACCTTGAGTGTGTTATAGTTTGACTACACCATAACTCAGTCCCCTAGCTATTCAGAATGCTGAGGTGTATATTGGCTGTAGCATATTCATTGTAGGAACTAGGTCGCACCAAGATGAGATCTATCAACCTCAGTAGATAAGAGGAGTAGTCCTATGATGATCGAAAGATCGAGTCCTTAAGTCCATGGCAATGGCAGAGTGAAACAATGGGAAAGAGTTTTCCATTGGAGTTTTACATCGGACTTAGATCGATCGATTAACTCATATGACTGATGTTAGATTTGACGAGTTCACTTTAATCCTAATTCAATCGGGACTCATGATAGAGGAACTCAATCACACAGATAGCTGCACTGAGAGGTTTGTCTTCAGTTCTGATGGGTTGCCACCATATACTGCTAGGTGTCACTGATGGATTTTGAGAGCAGTTAGAATGATCTTGATGATCGATCATTCTAATTGTATGAATCAGAAGAGTTCTGGTCCATCGAAAGGAGTTTCGATGATGTCGATGATGAGATCACGACATGTCTCATTACCATACAGAATTAAACCTAACTAGATCATACTAACAAGGGTTAGAATCTAGATGTCATCAATTGGGCTAGCTCAATTGATTTGGATTAGATCCAACTAGGTTCAAGGAAATCATGCTAGCACTCGATTGTGCCTAACTTTCTCCTCGTGTAATTTTCTTTTTCTATCTCGATCGAGCCAAATGTGATTTGACTCACTCTGAGAACCTTGAGAAGGTTTCTCTCAGTCTAAATGAAGCTTGTCTAGCTCAAAAAAGTCTTGTCTTAATTTATGAGATGAATTTAAGACAACACCTGCTAATTCCTATCACCTGCCATTTTCATTTTAGGACATCTGTCAAATGTTGACATATGGGTCTTAAACTGAAGGCCACTTGGCAAAAGCTCATTGGAGAATTTTTATGGAGTGTCCACATACCAAATCTACATTAAATTGGGCACCATAATCAGATTATGGCGTGAGCCCAATTGGATTAAGTGGGCACCCCAAGTGGATAAGGATGGAGAGTCTTGATCAACATGGACTCTTTGGCGCCAACCTTCCTTTGTGCTTATCCAAAGATGGTGCCAACATAGGAGAGAGAGTGGGGGTTCTTATTTGATGTGATCAAATGACATCACTCCACCAATCAAAATTTTTCTGGATTTATTGGAATTTTTTGATTGGTTGAATGATGTGGCACTGCGCAGTGCAGCAGGGTCTATATAAACCCTTCTACGCCTAGGGTTTCATGTGATTGCACCAAACCCATCAAAGCTGCCACCCCCTTTCCTCTTCTCCACATCCCATCTATATCTCTCCCTCTCCTCTTCACATCCAAGGAGTTGGACATCCATCTGGCAAAGGTCTAAGGTGTGGTGACGCCTTGAACAGGAAGGCTGCAGGACTTCTTCGACAGGCTGCTGCTCCAACTTCAGGAAGACTTTTGAAGATCTTTCTAATTAGATTTAGTTCTAATTTTTGGAGAAAAGATTCATGAGGAGAAGATGATCCAGATCTTGCCTGAGTAGATATTAGTAGAGGCCAGACAATTGCATAGCTAAATCAGAACCTCAGGCTTGCTGCGATCATCTACAGGGTAATCAGATTACCCTTGAGGTATTCATATTTCCTCTTGCTTTTAGATTTATTTTAGAATTAATATCAGATAATAAAATTAGATCTAGAGATTTAGATCTGAAATAAATATAGGATAATTTTTTTTTTAAAATTATTTCACCCCAGATTTGATGAAATCTGAAAGATCCTACAGGGAAAAAGGCGATTTTTCCTTCAAGAACAACATCCTTAGAACCCATGCGGATATAATTTTCATATAATTCATCTCCTTGACCAAAATGCTCATAGAATACCTCAGAATTTAACTATCAATTTTGATCAGGTTGTCCATATTGTATTTTAAAATATCAAATCCATCTGATGGATTATCCTGGTCAAGGTTTTGCTAAATTGAAATACAACGACTCATTCTTCTCCAACTCTTGGAGTGGTCAATCCCATCTTGATCACACTCCGACTTCGTAAGTATTTGACTGTGCCCAAAAATTTTTTATCGCTGAATTAGAAATTCAGTTAGTCCAGTACCAAAGCACAGTGAGTTGCTTGCAAGTCACTGAGGCGATCTCAAGTCTAAGGAACACTTATACCTATATCCCATCAGAGATATTCTCGACAGTAGAATGCTCTGAAGTTGGTCACGTTCAATGATGATGTACCTTTACATCTCACCTGTATGCCATACTTGTATCTCCACACTTCTTGGTTAAGAGGACAACCAACCTATATGGCCTACAGCGACCTATGCTCGATAGAAACTGTCATCCTTATTAACAACCTATCATTTGATCGTAACAATTTTAAGGACTAATCGATAAATTCTCTCTTTATCGAACCTAAATAGTCCTAAGAACTTTATCACAACAACAGAGTTCATTAGAAGATGAAAACTTGTGATGAAAATATCAAAAATATATTTTATTTATTAACAAATAAATTACAATACAAGATTACTCAACCGTCAACAAGTTGACGATTGATTTTTGAGACATATTTTCTAATAATTTCGACTCACAATCATATTATGGTCTTGTAGAAAGTAGAAGTAGTATTCCATGGATTCTTTGGGATACTCTATAAAGCGAGCTATAATAGATCTATCCTCTAATTTATCCACCATCTGTCTCTTGACATAGGTCAGACATCCCCAAGTCTTAAGATAACCTAGACTCGACTTCTTACCGAACCATATCTCATACGGTGTGGTAGGAATGGACTTAGATGGAACCCTATTCAACAAGTGAATTGTGGTTAACAAAGCATATTATGGACCTGACCATATCCAATAGGATCCTATTCTTCCTTTTGGATATTCCGTTAAGCTGAGGTGTTCTAAGAGAGTTCCATTGAGAGACTATACCATTATTCTTAAGATAACCTAAAAATTTTTGACTAAGATATTCACCTCCTCGATCAGATCAAAGAATCTTAATGAGTTTGTCTATTTATTTTTCTACTTCATGTTTGAATTTTTTAAACTTTTTAGAGGCCTCAGACTTGTGTTTCATCAGATACATATACTCATACCTAGACAAGTCATCGGTAAAGATAATGAAGTAGGTATAACCTCCTCTAACCTGTACATCAAATGGCCCACACACATCAGTATGTACCAAGGCAAGTAACTCAATGGCCCTCTCCCCATGTCCTACAAAGGGTAACTTGATCATTTTTTCTTGAAGGCAAGATTTGCAGACTGGATACAACTCTGGATTAAGAGAGCCAAGGATCCCATCCTTTTTCAGTCTGTTTATCCTATCCTCTTCAATATAGTCTATTCTATGGTGCCATAAGTACTTCTGGTAAATTTCATCTCTTGATCTCTTTTAGCCTACAGTACTCACTATTTGCTTGTTTAGGTTCTCATTCGCATCAATATGCATGTGATAAAGACTATCAATCAAAAGACCTCATGCAACCAATTTATTTCATAAATAAATGAAACAAAATGATCTTGAGAAGCAAGCATCGATTCACTGATAGCCAAGGGTTAGTTTGGCTAAGCTAGAGAAAAGCGGAATGGGAAGCAAGGCAATGAACATTGTCCTTAAAGCATATTCCAATTTTGATGTCTATTCCTTTCCTTTTAGGTAGAGAAGGAAGAAGGTAGAGGTATGAATGAAATACCTGAATACCAGGCAAGCTCATCAATCCTGATGCTAGTGAAGCCTCACTCCAACTTGTCCATTCTCGAGGCAAGCTGGGTCTTTATTGAAATAAATTTCAAAACCTTCCTGTACTAGCACAGACACGAAAATCAAATTCTGACTAGCTATAGGAATATAATAACAATCTTTTAAATCTAATCTAATACCAGACGATAATCGAAAAAGGTAAGTGCCCATGGCCTCTACAGCAATCTTTGCACTATTGTCGATTGAAAAAATCATATCACCTTCCCTCAACCTCCTACGTTCTATCAGACCCTGCATTGAGGTACATATATGAGCACTCGAGTCAAAGTCTAATACCCAACTAGAAGTAGAAGAAATCATAAGATTAGATTCAATTATGAGCATACCTTCAAAAGGCTTATCACCCTTTTTGATCTTTAGGCTCTCCAGGTATTTAGGATAGTTTCTCCTTCAGTGGCCTTCAGCATGACAGTGAAAATACTTTTCCTTTACCTCAGCCATCTTTAGACCATTCTTCTTCGGCTTGCTCTCTTTCTTCTGCTTCTTCGTAGATTTAACCTTCTTCCTTCTAGTAGATTTTTTTTTGAAAGAAGAAGTCCGCTCCACAACGAGAACAGTACCCTTTGAACTCTTTAAGGTACCCTCTGTAGTGACCAACATATTGAAAAGTTCGAAAATAGTGCAGTCAAGTTTGTTCATATAAAAATTCACAATGAATTGACTATATGAACGAGTAAGGAATTGAAGGATCAAATTCATTTGTAATTTCTTTTGTATTTCTAGCCCGAGCTTTCCAAGCTCCTCAATGTCTTTGATCACTGTCATACAATACTCGTGGACTGACTGCCCTTCGCGTATCTTCAAATTGAAGAGTCTTTTGGATACCTCAAAGCACGCTGTATGGCTCTGCTCACCATACAACTCTTATAGGTGAGTGATCATGGCCCGAACAATGGGCATATGCTCGTGCTGGCTTTGCAACTCGTTTGACATGGATGCCAGCATATAGCACTTGATCCGACTGTCTTCATCTGTCCACTTCTCAAAAATAGTCCTTTGCTCAGTAGTAGGATGGTTTGGTAGCACTACGGGATCCTAGTCGAGAACATGACTTAATTTTTCTGAGGTCAAAACAATCTTGAGATTTCTAATCCAGTCATTAAAATTATTACAGGTCAAATGATTGATTTCAAGGATACGAGCTAGGGGGTTTGAGGTGGACATTGTTTAACTGTGAGAGTAGAGATTCAAGTTAGACTTTTGTACTTAATGTTTAATTTACTTCTAGAGACTTTAAGAAGCACACAATGACTCTCACTAATTTATTGGATCCCTCCACTCTTTGGGAAGAAAACAAAAATTCTAATGCGACAAAAGATTCCTAGTGGGTGCTACGGTCCCACCGATGACATGCACCTCACCTAACAGTTATTGGTAATATGCACACCGATGCGTAGGCAACTCTTTGCCCAGATACTTCTCTAAGCATGTTATAGCGACTTGATCTTTAAGTCATGTAGGCTCACCTAACAGTTATTGCCCACACTTCTTAGTTAAGTCCGACCCATCATTCACAAGCAGGTGCAAGGCCGTCATTGAGTCTCTCACCTAATAGTTATTGGGCCCAACCCCATCCTTATCCTGGAGCAACTCTTTGCTAATAGAGTAGTTGCGTGTTCCTGATGCAACTAAACCATTGTGACCAGCTGAGAACAATCAATGCTGGTAGCACATCCGCACATCTACAATGGTGGAAGACCTATGGACTTAATATTTATGGAGAGATTTAGGTTTAGATCTTATCTAATCAGTCATCATATGATCAATCTAATTGGCATGGGCTAAACCAGACTGCTAAGCAACCCAATTTAAGACCCAATCTTCCAAATCGACCAAGTAAGTTGAGATTAGTAGAAATCCCCCTGTTGCTTTCTTTAGACACCACTAAATTAATCAGGTAAGCAAATAAAATTAATTAAATAATCACATCTCATTAACTTGTCAGAGATACCAATAGATCAATTAGTCCAAACAGATTAATTCTAGCGAATCAAGCTCAAACCATCGAGCCAAATTAGATCCTTAGATTAATCGATTCTACACATGGGACTCAAATGATTTGATCAATAACAATTGTATGATTATTTAACTTAATTGATCTAAGCATAATTAATACTTGACTCAATTCAATCAATTACTTAATCAAATTAGACCTATATGACTCAAATCAAAAATCTTAGATGCAATCCTATTATATGACCTAATTAATAATTTTTTCATAATCAAAACTCTCATGCACAAATATAAATTTTAGATTCTAAAATTAAATTTTAGATCTAAATTTTTTGCATAAAAATAAATTTTAAATCATAAAAATAATTTTTAGATTTAACATATAAATATATATCATATATATGCATGTAAAATTCAGATCTATATAAAATTCAGATCTACTACATGATATCATATATCTCATATACTAATTATGGATCATATCAAAAGTAAATTTATGATCTAAATATATAATCATATATCACATATATGAATTAAAATTTAGATTATATAAAATTTTATATTTCATACATACATCTATGTATCATATAAATATGAACTAGAACTCTTTCTAGATCAAAATTCAGATATATTCATGCTTTCACATATCAAATATATGTTCTAAAATCAGATCCAAAATTAAATTTTAGATTCTAAAATTTATCTATACATCCCATGTATTAAGAAAAAATTAAATTTTGAAATCTTTTTTAAAACATGTATGATAACTTCAGCAATATGAAACCTGTGGATCTGATACCACTGTTGAAATTTGAGGTTCGAAACATGCATGTGTATTTTAAAATTTTATTGTCTAAATATCATAGTAGAATATGCGATTAAAATATTTTTAATCTAAATCATGCATGCATAAAAAATATAAAATCATAAAGATCTAGTTCATATGCTGAAATTGTCATAGGCTGAAATTCAGATTGTGATCAATTCACATACCTATTTTGCAATCCTTTTCTTCAAAGCTAGATCTAGAAGAGAAAAAAAAAATTTCTAACTACACAAATATCCAGCCTCTATGGGTATCCACTCAAAATCAACCTAGAATAGCCCTCTAGAAATTTAATTTTCTTCTCTAAGAAAATTCAGCCTGCTGAATCTGAACAAAGCCTAGATCGCGATCAACACTTGATCTCTTTTCTTTATCTTCTTCTCCTCTTCTCTAGACTTTCTTCTTTCTCCTTTGTTATGTGCTACTACTAGCAGGTGGAAACCAGCAAACAAGAGGGCCCACAACAGCCCTTGACGTGAAGAAGAGGGGATGCCCAAGGTGGGGCGTGTGGGACGCCCAAGATGGGGCGTGTGGGATGCCCAAGGGAGAAGAAGAGAGGGAAAGGAAGAGAGGGCATAGGGAGGTCTCATAGGCATGAGGGGCTATTGGTTTGGATGCTCTAGGGATCTTAGGGGAGATCCCTTTAAATAGATATGAGGATTGAATCCTATTCAATCTCATAATATAAGTCCTACTTGCATTGGATTTTCTAATAACTTAAGTTATTTAACTTATATTAGGAATCCTATTAGGTGCCAACTCTTGGAGCCCTTGTACCCAATAATTCACACCCTCTTTTGTACCCAAAGGATGCCCTAAATTAGATTAAAAAGCCCTCTAATCATAAGACACGTCCAACTTGATCAAATCAAGATGGTGCTCCATAATAACTATTAAAAAAAATTAATTAGAAACTTGCACCCCAATTTAATTGATCCATAACCTTAGACACCCAACAATTGGAGTCTCATGAATCTTATTTATGTAGGTTATTAGTAAGTAATTTAGTTTGAATTATTTTATCAAATAAAAAATCTTAATGGAAAGAAGAATTAGGTCCAACCATGTGCTAGCAAGGTTACCATGAATCTAATCGGATTTCTCTAAACCCAATTGATACTTCATAAGCTCAATTACTAATTTCAGACCTAATTTCTTTGTTGTGTGACCCCATAAGTTCAATTCTATCTGATAGTGAGATATACAGTGATCTCTATCAAGTATTATTGAAACTCTTTTCAATAGATCAGAATAATTATACTCTAACTCATCAAGAATTGTCGATCCAGAACAATCCTAATGAGCTCTCATAATCCATCAGTGACATATAGCAATATGTAGTGACAACTCAGTAGAACTAAAATGAACCTCTAGGTATAGTTAACATGTGATTCAGTCTCTCTATCATGAGTCCTGACTAGATGCCAGATCATGGATAAATCGTCAAACCTCATCATCAGTCATATGATAGATTCGATTATCTCAAGTCTAGTTGTAACTTTTATGAAAACTTTTTTTCATCAATCACACTACTGTGGCCATAGATTCTCAAACTTAGCTTCTCAAATTTTATAGGACAACTCCTTTTTATCAAGATTGATAGATCCCATCTTGATATGTACCTTACCCCTACAGTAGACCAACTGTCGCCAACATCTACTATAAGGGCTCATTGAGATCTATGTTTATGTGTCAGTCAAACTTTAGCAGTCTCACTGTGAGTAGCAGAACCATTTCAAGTCAAAAGATCAGTCACACAACTACAGCATCGAGACAATCACTGACGATCGAATAGAAATCCAAATGATCTTTCGTATGGTCTCACTTAGTACTAGTTGTTCTCTAATAACTATCCGCACTCATCATCCTATGTCTCTACATAGTAGATCGGAGACTAATCTATCTCGAAAAAAATAATTTATACAACAGTTTATCCAGATCTATCACCATCCTCATGATGATCCTATGATCAAGAGCATTTAAGAATTAAATATATGTCTCTAATTCCCAATACCTTGAAAATATGTATCGAAACTAATTTCATGGATGATTCAAGGATACATCATACTTGAATAAAAAATAAATTTATCTTTTTATTGATCATATCAATGTATTAAGTACAAAATTATGTTCTAGATTTATTACAATATGTCAGCCATATTAGCTTCTAAGACATACATCTAATAGATTGATTAGTAATTAGATTATTAATTAGCTCAATTTGATTGAGCATTGAGATTTGAATTAAATCTAATTAAATTAGATTTAATTTACTTTGATTCGATTAGGTTATGAGATGACCTAATCGCTAAGGGCGTTCGATTCCTGATTTGATCAGGACTTAAGCTCGATTAATTTTTAATTTGATTAGAATTTAATTAAAGCTATTTACTATCTAATTAGATTAAAATTAGTAATCTAATTAGATCTAACCTAATTTGGTTGGGTTAAGAATCTAATTGGATGAGAAAATAATTCAAATTCAAATCTCTTGCGTCTCCTTTCTCTGTGCCCTCTTATTGTTCATGCGAGAAAAATTTTTTATGTGAATTTTTTGTTAGATGTATGTCCTAGAAGTCAATATGACTGATATATTATAATAAATTTAAGACATAAATTTATACTTAATATATTGATTTGATCAATAAAAGGATAAATTTATTTTTCATTCAAGTGCGACCTTGAATCGTTCATAGAATTAACTTTCAATACATATTCTCAAAGAGTTGAGAATTAAAGATATATATTTAATTCTTAAATACTCTCGATCATAGAATCATCATTAAGATGGTGATCGATCTGGATAGATCGATGCACAGATCACTTCTTTCAGGATAGATGAGTCTCTAGTCTATAATATAAAAATAATGAACGATGAGTGCGGATAGTTGTTAGAGAATAACTAGTATTGAGCATGACCATACGAAAGATCATTTGAATTTCTATTCAATCGTCAGTGATTGTCTCGATGCTGTAGTTATGTAAATGATCCTTTGACTTAAGATGGTACTACTGCTCGCAGTGAGACTGCTGGAGTTTGACTGACACATAAACATAAATCTCAATGAGCTCTTATAGTGGATGTTGGCGACAGTTGGTTCACTATAGGAGTAGGATGCACATCAAGATGGGATCTATCAATCTTGATAGAGAGGAGTCATCGTATGAGATTTGAGAAGTTAAGTCTGAGAGTCTATGGCCACAGTAGTGTGATTGTTGGAAAGGAGTTTTCATAAGAATCATAAATGAACTTGAGCTAATTAAATCTATCATATGACCGATGTTGAGATTTGATGATTTATCCATGACCTATCATCTAGTCAGGACTCACGATAGAGGGATTGAATCACATGCTAACTACACCTTAAGGTTTATTTTTTATTCTACTGAATTATCATTACATACTGCTAGGTGTCACTGGTGGATTGTAAGAGCTCACTAGGATTGTTCAGGATCAACAATCCTTGATGAGTTAGAGTGAAATTATTCTGACCCACTGAAAAAAATTTCAATGATACTTTAATAGAGATCATTGTATATCTTACTATCAGATAGAATTGAATCCATGGGGTCACACAACAAAAAGATTAGATCTAGAATAAGTAATTAAGCTTATGAAGTTTCAATTGAGTTTATAGAAATCTGATTGGGTTCAAGGTAACCTTGCTAGCACATAGTTGGACCCAATTTTTTCTTTATATTTGATTTTCTTATTTGATAAGATAATTTAAACTTAATTATCTGCTAATAACCTAAATGAATTAGATTCATTGTACTTCAATTGTTGGATATCAAAAGTTATAGATCAAATAAATTAAGGGTATAAGTCCTTAATTAATTTTTTTGATAGTTAAGTTGGTGTGCCACTTGACTTGATCAAGTTGGGCGTGTTCCATCTTTAGAGGGCATATGGATACTTATTGGGGCATCCCTTGGGTGTATTTTGGGGTATGATTTTGTGAGTGTAAGAGCTCCAAGAGTTGGTGCCTAATAGATTTTCTAAAGGAAGTTGTATAACTTACGTTATAAAGAAACCTAATACAAGTAGGACTTGTATTATGAGATTGAATAAGATTCAATCTTTATATCTATTTAAAGGGGTCTCCCCTAAGGTCTCTAGGTATCACAATCAGTAGCCCACATCCCCTATTAGAGTGCCCCATGCCCTCTCTTCTCCTCCCCTTCTCCCCTTGGACGTCCACACGCCCCACCCTTGGGCATCCCACTTCTTCATGCCCATAAGGCCTTTGGGCATCCCTTTTGAGTGCTGGTTCCTGGTGCTTGGTAGCAGCATATTCAAGAGAAGAAAGACAAGAGAAGAAGGGAAGAAGAAGATCAAGAAAAAGATCAAAGAGTTGATCGTGATCTAGGCTTCGTTCAGATTCACAAGCTGATTTTTTTTTAGAAAAAAAATTAATTTGAAGAGGGCTATTCCAAATTGATCTTGAGTGAATATCTGTAGAGATCGAACATTTGCATGGCTAAAAAAAAATCTCTTCTCTTCCAGATCTAGATTTGAAGAAAAGAATTACGAAATATGCAGGTGATTCGATCACATGTTAAATTTCAGCATATGTACAATTTTAGCATATAAACTAGATCCTTATGGTTTATATTTTTATGCATACATGATATAGATTAAAAGTATTTTAATATACTATTTCATCATGATGTTTAAAAAATAAATTTTTGAAACATACATGCATGTCCCAACATATGAATTCCAATATTTTTCTCATGTCCAGAAGCTTTTCCACTTCCACATTTGATTCTTTTTGAATTAGAAATTGGTTGGTTTAAATTTGAGTTCAAATAGATTTGAATTTGAATGAAAATTTAGAGTCCAAATTGAGTTGGACTCTTCTCTTCACGCCATCACCTTTCTCCATGCATAAAGTATTTTTGCATGAGATTTTTTACATCAATCTGATGTTGGTCGACCCCTCTCTGAGTTTATAAGATGAAGATAAAGTTTGGTTCAAAATTTAATTCAAATTTAATTTGAATTGGTGATAAGGATCAACTAACATTTGAAATTGAACCAAAACTACCTTTTCCTTATCCTTATCTTCTATAGGACGCCACCCTTAAGAAGAGATCAATTTTGTGTAAGTTCAGAAGTGATTTTTGGCATGAGAAATTTGAGAGTTGGGGTTTGAAAAGTTGAGAGTGGGTTGGGCTTTCATGCATGAGAAACGAAAGAAGTGTTCTTCCTTTCGAGCATGAGGTGTAGGGTTTAGGGTTTCAACTTTAGATTTTATGAGAAAAAAATACAAGAGTAAGTCTTGTTCAATCTCCCACACCACCACCTTCTTATAAAGCTTCATCTTTTGATCTAAAAAAGTTTAGAAGATTTAAAGAAAAGAGCTTAGATCAGCCATCTAGAGCCTTCGATGCGTGCTAGCATTCTCGTGAAGGAAGATTTGATCAGGGTTTCGAGTGGATGATCTGTAGAGACTGAATGACCTGTGCGGCTACACGACATCAGCGAGAGTTTCATATCATACCTACCAATAGTAGAGATCATCGATCTATGAAAAAGTGATGAGTTTTGAACTCAACCGATGTGATCTAAATGTTAGATCAGATTCAAAGCATCGATATGATCGATGCAGTTTTTTATTTTATATCAGATTTTATATGTAAATTTTTTATATCATAGATTCTTAATTAGTAGTTTAGATCTAATACAAGACATGTTTAAAAAATTAAAGTATTTAATTTTTTATTTTTTACTATAAAATTTTAAAAATACATACTTTGAACTATCCATTTTCTCTTCGATATGATCTCTACATGTATGCTTGATTAGATTATATCTAATTAGAGATTTATTTAAACCTCATTCTAACATAAGATTATCCTAACATAATAAGGATCATTATATTGTATGATTGTCCTAGAAGGATGTTGAAAAACTTTTGAAATTTTTTCTGCTGTATGTTTAAAATTTTTGAAATCTCTGCATGCATACCGAATTGTCATGTGATGGTATTTTCTAACATTACAATGATCTTCATCAAAGTAACATCGAAAACTCTTTTCGATGGATTCGAACAATTCTAACTCACCTCAAACTTGGATCATAGATTCAAAACAATCCAAGTGAGTTCTCATAATCCACCAATAATACCTAGCAATATATAGTAATAATCTAGAAGAATAGAATATTTAGAATCTCTGGGATAATTACCGTATGGTTCAGTTCCTTTATCATAAGTTCTGATAAGATGAAGGTCATGAATAACTCATCAAGCCCTAGCATCTGTCATATGCCTAATCCAATTAGCTCGAGTCCAAAATATGATTCTGATGGAAACACCTTTCCATCCATCATCTTGCTGTGGCCACAGACTTGTGAATTTAGCCTCTTGATTGCATAGGACTATTTCTCTTCTACCAAGATCGATAGATCCCATCTTGGTATTCTTTCTACTCCTACAATAGATCTACTGCAGTCAACATACAATACAAGGATCCAAATGGCTAAGAGACTATGTTTATATGCAGTTAAACTACAACAACTTTATTGTGAGTAGTCGAGGTACCTCAGGTCAAAGAACTACTCACACAACTACAGCATTGAGATATTCACCAATAAGTGAGTAGACATCCATATGACTTCTTGTATGGTCATACTCGGTACCATTATTCTCCAACAATCACCTACATTATCGAGCATCGATCTAACTGGATCAATCACCATCTCCATGATGATTTACGATCGGAAGCAATTTGAGAATTAATTATACATGTCTCAAATTTTTAACTCTTGAGAATATGTATCTTAAGCATTAATTCCATGGATGATTCAAAGACACAATAACAAGAACGGATAAAAATATACCCATTTATTAATTTTAATAAATCAATTACAAATTTATGTCCTAAAAATTTTATATTGTATCAGGCAACTTAGCTTTCCAGATCATACATCTAACAATAAATAAGGGGCGGTAGATGGGATCAATCACTCAATTTCTGCAAGCCCTATCCACCCTTCTCCCTCTCTTACAACCCTAGGTTTTAGGATAAGGTTTGTTCTTTTAAGATAGGCCTATTCCTAATAATTTTAAGGGTTTAAGAGATCCTAAAGAAAGAGATCAAGGCTAGAAGGAGGTTCTAAGAGGTTAAGACTTAAGTTTGGATGAGGATCTAATCAGTTGGAGGCTGGTCGAATTTTAGAGGCTAGAACTCTTGAAGCAAGATGAAGAAGGAGCATTGTCTTTGGATCAATTTCTATGTGGATCACCGTTAGAGGATAAACACTTGGGCACTTAGTAAAAATAATTCTTCATCAAATCAGAATTCAAAAGGTATGCTTTTTAATACTTCTTATATATTCATGCTTTGATTGCTATTACCAAGGGTTTCTGAGTTTTTGGATTTCAGTGCATTAGATATTTTGAATGAAAAATTTTAAATACAGTTCTTTTGCTACGCCACCGGAACCCAACAATCCAATGATTCAATGCACCTACCCGAGATGATGCACATGTCAACTTCTGATCAGTGTAATAATCCATAGTGATTATGAAAAAAGTATGCCCACCTATGTGTCAACCCTGGGTATGACATGCTAACAATCAAGGGATCCTCGAAATCAAATATTTTAAATGATCTTGATGCACTACCTTTAAAAGAATAATATCCTACAAGTCAATCGCATATAGAATGCGATAGGATATTTATTATAATTTATCTTTCAGTCTCATGTAATTAACATTTATTATTAATAAAATAAGATATTTTTGATTCATTATATGCTGCATCTTATTTATTTTAAGATTATAATAAATATTTCTAGTCTAACCTAAAATATTTCTAGTCGTTAGTATATGGAGTCAGAGATTAATGATACCAGCAAAACTGGCATGTCCTATGTATGCTCAGAAATGAGGGTGGTTGATCTCACAACCACTTGTGTGTGGACACTAATACAAGGATATGGGTGCTCATTAGAGAATGAGTTTACTAAATTAACCTACAAAAAAATATTAGTTGGAGTCTTATTTACATGTCAACTGATAATTCTTTAGTGGGAGTTATGTATGTGATCTTTAGACCTGAGGTCACCATGGTACCTTGTGTACTTAGATCCATATTTTGATTCACTATCTAACTTGATTCTCTGATCCTTGTGTGGAGTGTTCTGGATATAGTGAAGAGTACATGAGGGTTGTGAGTGATCAATAAGGGATCAGTCACTCCTAATAAGGAGAGCGAACATCCTGTGTGATCTCATAGGTCGTTGATTCGAAAGCCTTTGGCCAAAGCAGAATGATAATTAAAAAAAAAATTTAATATGTCATCAACTAAATCATTGCCTTTTGATCAAGATACATAATGATAAGTGATTGAGTTTGATATATTTTCATATCCACAGCTCATCTGGAATATTATTTGACTGAAAGATTGAATTACACGAGAACTTGCCACTGAAGGATATTTTAATAATTTTTTATCAAAATTATAATTTTTTTAGATAGTCATGACATATTGCTAGATATCAATCTTGACTTGTAGGCTCATCAGAATTGAAAGAATTTGATTCTGAAATCAATTTAGAAGAGTCCAAGTTGATTGGGACTCTTTGGGTGACCTAATCTCATCGGATTAGGATTACGTCAAAAGTCTGGATCCACTGCTGGCTAGATTTGAAACCCAATGGATCACATACTTTAGAATTTAGACTTGATCTGATCTAATTAGAGTTTAATATAAATTCTATGGATTAATTTGATATGCTAGCACATTATATTAACCCAAGTTCCCAAATTGGTTTAGATCAAATTGTTTGAGCTAACCTAGACCAGTTGGCTTTGACCTAATGGGATTGGGTCAATTTAAATTGGATCCTTATCCAACATAGATCAGATTTAAGTAGAGAAGGACTCCTCTACACCCATCAAAACCCACACACAAAAATAAATGCCACCCTCCTTATTTTGGCGTGTGAAGTAAAGAGTCCTTCTTAAAGAAGGCTCTTAACTAACACGCATTGCCTTAAATTCCTGATTAAAAATCCTATGTTTTGTCACCAAAATCCATTGAAGTTTTTATGACACATAGAAGACTAAGAGTTCTTCTACTCCATATAATTGGATCATCAAAAATTTACTCGATGAATTTATTTGACATGTGGAAAATTGGAGCACCAAAGGTTGGCGCCCCTTCATCCCATGAGATGTCCCTTGGTCCCCTATTTATAGGGGATGCCCCATATGGCTTCTTGTAGTGATTTTTGGCTAAAACTAAGAAAAGAAATGTGGCAAATATAAAAAAAATTTTAAAAAAATTATGAAGAAAAGAGAGAATTTTGAGTGGCAAAAGTTGCTACAAGGGTGGTGAGATTTTCAGCAAGTGTTGCTGGAGTGCCCTAAGATTTGATTTTTCTATGTGTTGAAGCCAAAAATCAAATTCTAGATTGTATGACATCTGAAGAGTATCTTCTTAGTGTCATTCTGGTGGTAAGTGTTAGATGTATATTCTAGAAGACAATATGACTGATACATTGTAATTAATCTAGGGCATAATTTTATACTTAATATATTGATATGATCAATAAAAGGATAAATTCTTTTTTATTCAAGTGTAATGTGTCCTTGAATTATCCATAAAATTAGTTTTGATATATACTCTCAAGGTGTTGAGAATTAGAGACATATATTTAATTCCAAAAGACTCTCGATCATAGGATCATCAGGAGGATGGTGACAGATCCAGATAGACTGATGCATAAATCACTTCCTTCGAAATAGATAGGCCTCTAATCTACTATGTAGAGACACAGAATGATGAGTGCAGGTGGTTGATAGAGAACAACTAGCACTAATCATGATCATACGAGAGATCACTTAGATTTTTATTCAATCATCAGTGATTATCTCGATGCTGTGTTGTGTGACTGATCTTTTGACTTGAGATGGTACTACTACTCGCAGTGAGACTGCTGGAGTTTGATTGATACATAAACATGGATCTCAATGAGCCCTTGTAGTGGATATTGACAATAATTGGTCCACTATAGGAGTAGGGTGCGCATCAAGATAGGATCTATCAATCTTGATAGAGAGGAGTAGTCCTATGGGATTTGAGAAGCTATGTCCATGAATCTGTGATCATAGTGGAGTAATTGATGGAAAAGAGTTTCCATTGACATTACATCTGAACTTGAGCTAATCGAATCTATCATATGACTGTGTTGAGGTTTGACGATTTATCCATGACCTGCCATCTAATCGGGACTCATAATAGAGGGACTGAATCACACGTTAACTATACCCAGAGGTTCATTTCAGTTCTATAGGATTGCCACTATATACTGCTAGTTGTCACTAGTAGATTATGAGAGCTCACTAGGATTATTTCAGATCGACAATCCTTGCTGAGTTAGAGTGAAATTATTTCGACTCATTGAAAAGAGTTTCAATGATATAATGATAGAGATCATTGTATATCTCACTATCAGATAGAATTAAACTTATAGATATAATTGAATCTATGGGGTCACACAATAAAGAGATTAAGTCTGAAATAAGAAATTGAGCTTATGAAGTATCAATTGGATTTAGAGAAATCTATTGGGTTCATGGTAACCTTGCTAGCATATGGTTGGACCCAAATTCTCTTTCCGTTGGGATTACTTATTTGATAAGTTAATTCTAACTTAATTATCTGCTAATTACCTACATGAATAAGATTCATGAGACTCCAATTGTTGGGTATCTAAGGTTATGGATCACATAAATTAAGGGTGCAAATTCCTTATGAATCTCCTTGATAGTTATTATGGGATGCCACTTTGAATTGTTCAATTTGGGCATATCCATTGATTAGAGGGCCTTTAGTTCTCATATGGGATGTCTCTTAGGTATAAAATAGAGTGTCTAATTATGGATGCAAGGGCTCCCATAGTTGGCATCTAATGGACTTCCTAATGTAAGTTGAATAACTTAAGTTAATAGGAATCCTAATGCAAGTAGGACTTGTATTATATGATTGAATAGGATTCAATCTTTGTGCCTATAAAAGGAGACCTCTCCTAAAGTCCTAAGATCATCCAAGCCAGCCCCTCTCCATCCCAAAAGAACCTCTCACGCCCTCTCTTCCTCCCTCTTTCTCTTCTCCTTAGGCGTCCCCATGCCATACTACTTGGGACGCACGTCCCAAATTTTGCACATGCCCAAGACATTGGATGGCCCTTCATCTACTAGTTTTTGGTCTCTTGTAGTACTATAAGGCAAGGAGAAAGGCTAGAGAGGAAGAAAAGATAAAAATCAAAAAGAAAGATCAAACATTGATTGCGATCCAGGCTTCGTTCAGATTCAGTAGGCTAAATTTTGGAGAATCAAAATTTAAATCTTAGAGGGTTATTCCAGACTAATCTTGAGTGGATACTCATAGAAGTCGGACACTTGTACAGCTAACAGAGAGCCCCATCTCTTCTAGATCCAGATTTGAAGAAAGAGATTGCGAAAAAGGTATGTGATTTGATCACAATTTAAATTTCAGCATATATCAATTTTAGCATATGAAATAGATCCATGTGGTTTTATATTTTTATATATATATAATTTAGATTAAAATTATTTTAATCTTATTCTCTACTATGATATTTAAAAAATTAAGTTTTTAAAATATATATGCATGCTTCAAACCCCAAATTTCAATAGTGGTATCAGAGTCATGGATTTTTATATGCTGAATTTTGATATACATATTTTTGAAAAATTTTTAAAATTAATTTTTTTCTTAATACATAAGATATATGGATGGATCTTCAAATATAAAATTTAATTTTGAATTTAGTTTTAGAACATATAGTTGATATGTTGTTGCATGCATAAATCTGAATTTTGATCTACAAAGAGTTCTAGTTAATGTTCATGTGAAATATAGATGCATGCATGAAATCTGAAATTTTTTATGATCTGAATTTTGATTCATATATGTAATATATGATTATATATTTAGATCATAAATTTATTTTTAATCTTATTTATGACTAGTATATGAGATATATGACATTATGCTTAGATCTGAAATTTTATTTAGATCTAATTATACATGCATATATATGATATATGTTTGTATGTTAAAATCTAAAAATTATTTTTATATTTTAAAATTTATTTTAATATAAAAAATTTAGATCTAAAATATAATTTTAAAATCTAAAATTTGTGTTTGTGCATAAGAATTTTGATCATGAAAAAATCAAAAATTAGGTCATGTAATAGGATTACATCTAAGATTTTTTATTTGAGTCATATGGGTCTAATTCGATTAAGTAATTGGTCAAACCGAGTCAAGTGTTGAATTGAGTTAGATCAATTAAGTTAATGATTATACAATTATTGTTGATCAAATCGATTGAATCTCATATGTAGAATCAATTAACCTAAGGACCTAATTTGGCTTGTTGGTTTGAGCCCGATACGCTTGAGCTAACAAATTCTGATCAATCGATCTATTGGTGTCTAAGGCAAATTAATGAGACGTGATTATATAATTGGTTCCGTTAGCCAACCTGGCCAATTCATTGGTGTCTAAGGAAGGCAATGGAGGGACCCCCACTGTTCTCTACTTATCTGGCTAATTTGGAAGATTGGGTCTTGAATTAGGTTGCTTAGCAATCTGGTTTAGCCCATGCCAGTTAGATCAGCCATATGATGACTGATTAGATGAGACCTAAACCTAAACATCTCTATAAATATTAAGTCCATAGGTCTTCCACCGTTGTAGATGTGCGAGCATGCTACCGGTATTGATTGTTCTTAGCTGGTCACAGTGGTTCAGTTGCATCAGGAATACGCATCCACTCTATTAGCAAAGAGTTGCTCCAAGGTAAAGATGGGGTTGGGTCCAATAACTGTTAGGTGAGGGATCCAATGACGGCCTTACACCTACTTGTAAACGGTGGGTCGGGCTTAATTAAGAAGTGTGGGCAATAACTGTTAGATGAGTCCACATGACTTAGAGACTAAGTTGCTGCAACATGCTTAGTGAAGCATCTGAGAAGGGAGTTGCCTACGCATCGGTTTGTATGTTACCAATAACTATTAGGTGAGATGTATGTCATCGGTGGGACCGCAGCACCCATTAGAAATCCTTTGTCACGCTAGGATTTTCGTTTCCTTTTCGGAGAGTGGAGGGATCCAAAAAATTAATGGGAGTCATTATTTGCATCTTAAAGTTTCTAGAAGCAAATTAAAATATTAAGTATAAAAGTCTAACTTGAATCTTTACTCTCGTAGTTAAACCATCATATCAGCTTCAAACCCTCTAGCTCGCATCTTTGAAACCAATCGTTTAACTAGTAATAATTATAAAGACTGGCTCAAAAACCTCAGGATTGTCCTGATCTCAGAAAAGTTAAGCTGTGTTCTCGACCAGGATCCCGTTGTGTTACCAAACCATCCTACTGCTGAGCAGAAAGTTGCTTTTGAGAAGGAGACGGATGAAGACAATTGGATCAAGTATTATGTGCTGGCATCCATGTCAAACGAGTTGCAAAGCCAGCACAAGCATATGCCCACTATCCGGGCCATGATTACTCATCTACAAGAGTTGTATGATGAGCAGAGTCGTACTGCATGCTTCGAAGTATCCAAGAGACTCTTCAACCTGAAGATGCGTGAAGGACAGTCTATCCATAAGTACTATATGATAGTGATCAAGGACATTGAGGAGCTTGGGAAGCTTGGACTGGATATACAAAAGGATTTGCAGATGGATCTAATCTTTCAATCTCTTACCAGTTCATACAGTCAATTCATCATGAATTTTCATATGAACAAACTTGACTGCACTATTTTTGAACTTATCAATATGTTGGTCATAATGGAGGGTACCTTGAAGAGTTTAAGGGGCTCTATTCTTGCTGTGGAGCGGACTTCTTCTTCTAAGAAAAAATCTGTTGGAAGGAAGAAGGCTAAATCTGCAAAGAAGTAGAAGAAAGAGAGCAAACTGAAGAAGGATGGTCCAAAGGTAGCTGAGACAAAGGGAAAGTGTTTCCACTATCATGCTAAAGGCCATTGGAGGAGGAACTATCCAAAATACCTGGAGAGCCTAAAGACCAAAAAGGATGATAAATCTTCTGAAGGTATGCTCGTAATTGAATCTAACCTTACGATTTCTTCTACTTCTGGTTGGATATTGGACTCTGGCTTGAGTGCTCATATATGTACCTCAACGCAGGATCTGATAGAAAGTAGGAGGTTGAGAGAAGGTGACATGATCCTTCAGATTGATAATGGAGCAAAGGTTACTGCAGAGGCCATTGGCACTTACTCTCTTCGATTACCGTCTGGCATTAGATTAGATTTGAAAGACTATTATTATATTTCTGTAGCTAGTCAGAATTTAATTTTCATGTCTGTGCTAGTACAGAAAAGTTTTGAAATTAGTTTCAATAAAGATTTTTATTCTATTTATTTACAAAATAAATTGGTTGCACGAGGTCTTTTAATTGACAATCTTTATCACTTGCATGTTGATGTGAATGTGAACCTAAACGAGTAAATAGTGAGTGCCATAAATCAAAAGAGACCCAAAGATGAAATTAACCAGAAGTACTTGTGGCACCATAGACTAGGCCATATTGGAGAGGATAGGATAAACAAACTGAAAAAGGATAGAATCCTTGGCTCTCTTTGCTTAGAGCCATATCCAGCTTATGAATCTTGCCTTCGAAGAAAGATGGCTAAGTTACCTTTTGTAAGATATGGAGAAAGGGCCACAGAGTTACTTGTCCTGGTACACACCGACATGTGTGAGCCATTTGATGTGCAGGTCAAGGGTGGTTACACTTACTTCATTACCTTTATCGTTGATTTATCTAGGTACAGGATGTGATCTAATGAAACACAAGTCTGAGGCCTTTGAAAAGTTCAAAGAATTCAGACATAAAATAGAAAAGCAGATAGGCAAGCCCATTAAGATTCTTCGATCTGATCGAGGAGGTGAATACCTTAGTCAGGAATTTCTGAGATATCTTAAGGACAACGGCATAGTCTCTCAGTAGACCCATCCTGAAACACCTCAACTCAACGGAGTATCCGAAATAAGGAATAAGACTCTATTGGATATGGTCCGGTCCATGATGAGCTTCATTGATCTATCCTTATTTCTTTGGGGACATGCCTTATTAACTGCCATTCACTTGTTGAATAGGGTTTCTTCAAAGTTCGTTCCTACCTCACCATATGAGATATGGTTCGATAAGAAGTCGAGTCTGGGTTATCTTAAGACTTGAAGATGTCCGGCCTATGTCAAGAGACAGATGGTGAAAAAATTGGAGGATAGATCTATTATAGCTCATTTTATAGAATATCCAAAAGAATCCATGAGATACTACTTCTACTTTTCACAAGACTACAATGTGATTGTGAGTTGAAATATCGTGTTCCTGAAAAAATAGTTTATCCAGGATAACGGTAGTGGGAGGTTAGTGGAACCCAAAGAGAAGAACTCTGAAGAGTCTAGAGCTATAGATCCTCAGGAACCCATAGTCTATGAGCCAGTAGTTGATGTTCCTCTGTCACCTCGTAGATCTAGCAGGGTCTTCCGACCTCCTGAAAGGTACATGGGTATGCTTACGAAGAAAGTAAAGAAAATATTTCTTATGGGAGATAGGGGTCATGGTGATGATCCCAATATCTTTGATGAGGTGATGTCTAACATTGATTTTGAGAAATGGTTAGATGCTATGAAGTAAGAAATTGACTCGATGCACTCGAACCAAGTATGAACTTTAGTGGATCCACCTAAAGGTATTGTACCTATTGGATGTGAAAACTGCCTTTCTGAATGGATATCTTGAGGAAGATATCTATATAGAGCATGTAGGAACAAGATCTAGGGTTTCAGGGTTAGATCTTGAAACTTTTTCAAGATCATACAGCGAAAAACTAAAATAAATCAAAATTTATTTTCTAAAACTAGAGAATTTCTAGATCTAAGATTCTATTACATGATTATTATATAGTATTAAATCAAAAATTAAAATATATATATACAGCATGAACTACATGTTGATCATATCAACACGTTTCTATACTACATCTAATGTATGTATTAAACAATAGATCAGATCTATTACCTTGCAAGTTAGATGTTCTAACCTCGCTGATCTGGGCTTGAGGATGATGTTGCAAGCTGCACATGTATCCGGCCTCTAGGAGTCGTCTGCACGAGCCCACGAATCTCGATCAGAAGTCCTGCTTCAGGAAATCAGCACAGTATGCTAGTACTGTGCTGATCCTTCTTTGATGATTGATCAGGTGCCTCCTTCTTATTGATTTGGACTCTTTCAAATATGGAAAGTAGGAGGAGGAGTTTCAAATCTGAGATGCTCTCAAAAAACTTAAGATGGAGGGAGGAAAGATATGAAAACAAACAACCCTAGAAGAAGACCCTCTTCTTCTTCTCGTTTCTCTCTCTAAACACCCTAACTTGTGTCTATTATATCTCCACGACCCAAAGGTCTTTCTCTCTAATTTTTGGATAGCCCAAAGGTCTCTCAAACATCTATCTTCTCCAAAACTTTTATCAAAAAACTCATTTTATACAAAGAGATATGATAGAGTCCTTGTCTAGGTCAAATACCTAGTCAAGGCTTATCCAAACATGGCAAGATAAGAGGCGCCCAACTCTTGAGCACCTCCTCCTTATTTTCATGCATGGATTACTAACAAAGGGTGCACAATGTGTTCCATAAAAGCCACAAAAATTCTAAAAAAAAATTGGATAAATTCGGTGCAAAATTGAAAGAGTTTTGGATTTCTAAAACTCTATCCCATAGAATTCGAAATCCAAACTTATTCCTCTTTGATTTGATCCAAACCACCTTCCATGTAAGAAAGAAGAGAGAAAACCTTTTGTGAATGTGGGAGAGATCTGGGAGAGGGCTTTTGTTGCACAAAATAAGAGGATATTGGCATTGAATGAGAGAGAGGGCGTGGGGAAGGCTTATGTGGCGCAAGGTGGAATCCTAGTCTTACTAGGATTCTATCTTATGACTTGTTTTAATTTGGTTTCTCAAACCAAATCAAATCAAAATTAGATCAACCTAATTAAAATAGGTCTTAACCCAATTAAGAACCTAATTTAATTAGATTAAATTAGATTTAAATCTGATTTAATTTTTTAATCAAATTAGAAATTAGATTGACCCAAGTCCTAGTTGAACTAGGACTAGTTTTTCCTTGCACTTGGCTTATCCAATAAACTAATTGGACTTGATCTAATCAAATTCAAATCAAATCTAATTAAATTATATTTAATTAGACTTAATCTCAGCTCATTGGCTTAATTAAATTAAGCCAATTAGCAATCGAATTGCTAATCGATCCTCCTGCAACACTTGCACTGGGTTAAATGTCAATCATATTGATCATTTAACCCTAGAACGATTCTTAATCATTGATCAACCATCTGATCGGATCATGAACTCTAATGTGTGTGACCTCATAGGTCCGAACCTAAGTCGGTAGCATAGAAATAAATTTCTGTACCAATCGAAGTGACCATCTAGCAATGGTACCCGACGATCGGATAGATCGAATGTGTAGAACAACATCCTTAGAATCCATGCGGATATAGTTTTCATATAATTCATCCCCTTGACCAAAATGATCATAGGACACCCCAGAGTTCAACTGTCAACTCTGATCAGGTTGTCCATATTGTATTTCAAAATATCAAATCCATCTGATGGATTACCCTGGCCAAGGTTTTGCTAAATTGAAATACAGCGACTCATTCTTCTCCAACTCTTGGAGTGGTCAATCCCATCTCGATCACACTCTGACTTTACAAGTACTTGACTGTGCCCAGAAGCCTTCCGTCTCTGAATTAGAAATTCAGTTAGTCCAGTACCAAAGCACAGTGAGTTGCTTGCAAGTCACTGAGGTGATCTCAGGTCTAAGGGACACTTATACCTATATCCCATCAGAGACATTCTCGATAGCAGAATACTCTAAAGTTGGTCACGTTCAATGATGATGTACCAGTACATCTCACCTATATGCCATACCAGTGTCTCCACACTCTTTGATTAAGAGGACAACCAACCCATATGGTCTACAGTGACCTATGCTCGATAGAAGCTGTCATCCTTATTAACAGCCTATCATTTGGACGTAAACAGTTTTAAGGACTAATCGATAAATCCTCTCTTTATCGAATCTAAATAGTCCTAAGGACTTCATCATAACAATGGAGTTCATTCGAAGATGAAAGCTTATGATGAAAATACCAAATATATTTTATTTATTAACAAATCAATTACAATACTCGGTTGCTCAACTGTCAACAGCTTGATGATTTACTTTTTGGGATACATTTCCCAACAACTCCCACTTGTCCTAAAGCCACTCGGCACAGTATCTAATATCCATCTTCAACTTGTGGTTGTCAAACTCCTTTATCACTAGAGCTTTAGTGAAGGGGTCGACCAGGTTCTCCTTTCCGTCGATCTTCTGAAGGTCGACGTCACCTCGATCCACGATCTCTTAGACCAGGTGGAAGCAGTGCAAGATGTGCTTCATCCGCTGATGTGCTTTGGGTTCCTTTGCCTGAGCTATGGCACCAGTGCTGTCACAGTAGAGCAGGACCGGACCATCGAGGGAGAGTGCTACTCCGAGCTCGTTGATGAATTTCCTCAGCCACACAGCTTCCTTCACGGCATCCGATGCTGCGATGTACTCTGCTTCACAAACAGAGTCCGCCACAGTATGCTGGTTAGAACTCTTCCAACAGATGGCTCCACCATTCAGAGTAAAGATATAACCCGACACGGTCATGTTGTCATCATGGTCAGATTGAAAGCTAGAGTTTATGAACCCCACAAGTTTCAGATCTGACTCGCCATAAACCAACCATTGATCCTTAGTATTTCTCAAATACTTAAGGATGGCTTTAACTACTTTCTAGTGATTTTCTCCAGGATCAGATTGGTATCTACTCACTACTCCTAGTGAGTATGCCACATCTGGTCTTGTACATATCATGGCGTACATGATAGATCCCACGGCTGAAGCATATGGGATTCTACTCATACGCTCTCTCTCTTCAGGAGTTGTCGGATAATCCTTCTTAGAGAGAGAAATTCCATGGCCTATCGGTAGATAGCCCTTCTTAAAATTCTTCATGCTGAACCTCTTCAGCACAGTGTCTATGTACATGGACTGGGATAACCCAAGCATCCTTTTAGATCTATCCCTATAGATCTTCATCCCTAGGATGTAGGATGCTTCACCCAAGTCCCTAATGGAGAACTGTGATGACAACCAAACTTTTATTTCCTGTAGTGCGAGGATGTCATTCCCGATTAAGAGAATGTCATCCACGTACAAGACAAGGAATACCACAACTTGATCATTTGTCCATTTATAGATGCAGGGCTGTTCTCCATTCTTAATGAAGCCATACGTTTTGATCACCTTATCAAAATGCATGTTCCAACTTCAAGAAGCTTGCTTCAATCCATAAATGGATCTTTGAAGCTTGCACACATTGGACTCATCTGTGGATGTAAACCCCTCAGGTTGTATCTTATACACCTCTTCGGTCAGCTCTCCATTCAGGAAAGCTGTCTTTACATCCATCTGCCAGATCTTATAATCTAGATGGGCTGCTATTGCAAGCATTATCCGAATGGATTTGAGCATTGCCACAGGGAAAAATGTCTCGTCATAATCAATACCATAACGTTGACGATACCCCTTGACGACCAGACGGGCTTTATAGGTCTCCACCTTTCCGTCTGCGCCCCTCTTCCTTTTGAAGACCCATTTACATCCAATGGATTTAACCCCTTCAGGTGGGTCAACCAATGTCCATACATCGTTGACCTTCATGGACTCCATTTTGGATTTCATGGCTTCAAGCCATTTCTCGGAATCAGGTCTCTGCATTGCATCCATATAGGTGATCGGATCCTTATTATTCTCATCAAGTTCGATGGGATCACCATCTCGGACCAAAAAATCATAGTATCTGTCCGGCTGACGCGGTACTCTATCGGATCGCCTTAATGGTGCAGGTACATTGGGCTCCAGATCTGATCTAATCATATCCGACTCAGGTTCAGCTATTGGTGTCGATCCTTCTACCTGTTGAACTTCATCAAGTTCAACCTTAGAGGCAACGGTTCCTTCACCAAGGAATTCTTTTTCTAAAAAAAATTACCTTGAGGCTGACGAACACTTTTTGTTCATCAGCATGGTAGAAAAAATATCCTTTTGTCTCTTTGGGGTACCCTATGAATGAGCATTTGTCAGACCTAGGTCCAAGTTTGTCTGTGACTAATCATTTGACATAGGCCGGGCACCCCTAGACCCTAAGGTGTGAAAGTGCTGGCTTACGTCCTGTCCATATCTCATATGGAGTCTTAATTATAGACTTACTTGAAACCCTATTTAATAGATAACAGGCTGATTCGAGTGTATATCCCCAGAAGGATATCGGCAAGCTAGCAAAACCCATCATGGATCGGATCATGTCTAACAGAGTCTGATTCCTCCTTTCAGACACACCATTATGTTGTGGTGTTCCTGAAGGAGTCCATTGAGAGAGAATCCCATTCTCTCCTAGATATGTGAGAAACTCACTAGAAAGGTATTCTCCTCCTCGATCAGATCGAAGAGTTTTAATACTCTTTTCAGTTTGTTTTTCTACTTCACTTCGGAATCATTTGAATATTTCAAATGAATCCGACTTATGTTTCATCAGATAAACATATCCATATCGGGATAGGTCATCCATGAAAGTTATGAAGTAGAAATATCCACCTCTAGCACTGGTGCTCATGGGCCCGCATACATCAGTATGTACTAGGACCAAGAGCTCAGTAGCTCTCTCACCTTTTCTAGTAAAAGGTGACTTGATTATTTTATCAAGAAGATAGGACTCACAGGTTGGAAGTGATTCACAATCACTGACTTCGAAGATTCCCTCTTGAGTCAATCTGTTTATTCTGTTCTTGTTTATGTGACCTAGCCTCCAATGCCATAAGTAGATATCTGACACACTATCTAATCTAGGGTGCTTGCCAGTAGAATAGACTCTTATCAGGCTTGATCTTTTTGGTCTGGCTCTGCACTGATGTCCCAGCCTGAACATGCACCTTCTTCACTTTCTTCTTCTTGTTCTTCTTCCCTTTCTTAAAGGGTCAAGAACCAGAAGACGATCCTCCCACTAAGTTCACCGACTCCTTGAGGAGTTGGTGATCCTTCTCAAAGTTCTGAAGCAACCCCAGTAATCCATGATAGTTTACTTCAAGCTTTGTCATTCTATAATGAGTGAGAAATGGGAGATAAGACTCAGCGAGTTCAGTATTGCATCTTTCCCAAGCTGCTCATGCAAAGAAAAGTCGAGATTGCTCAATCATTCCATCAGCTCGATCATGTACAATACATGATCAGTGATAGAGGCACCATCCCGCATTTTGGCATTGAAGATGGCACAACTAGTCTTGTGCCTCTCCACGTCATCGGGTGTGCCAAAGGCATCCTCCAACACTTGAAGCATGTCCTTTGGCTGAGCCGTCTCGAATCTGTGACTGAACTCGTCGCTCATGGCAGCCAACATGATACAGCGCACCATGGTCCGGTCACTGAGCCACTTTTGGTAAGTATCTCTGACTGTTCCACGTGCATTGACAGTTGGCTCCTCAGGTGCAGAATCCATTATCACATATAGGATCCATTCATGCTCCAGGACTATCTTCAACTTTCGATACCAGCTACCGAAGTTGGGTCCCACCAACTTATCATTGTCCAACAATGATCGGAGCGATAGGGAAGTGGCCATATTTGCACAAAGGAGAACCATAACCTAATTAGTAATTGATTCATTAAACCTAAAGATTTGGACTTTAATCAAAAGGTTTCTCCCACTATTTTATTCGAATTGGTAGCCTCTACCTTCAATTCGAGAAATTACCCTAATTCCTTAGCGGGTATTAGAATCCACTTAGACTGCACACAAGCCCAACTTTGGTTGGCCAACCCATGTACATCTAAGGGTAGGTTCATAACCAATTGTTTCTCTAAACAATTTCTAGTAATTTTAATTTTGCCCCAGAAACCTAATCAGTAGGCTTTGGCCTCCACTGTAAGGATCCAGTTAGGTCCAACCATTAACATGATCATACTTGGTGTATCTAACCAACGAATGATTAAGCCCAACTTTGGTTGGCTCACCTAACTACCATTAGAGAGACACTTCCAAGTCGTCATATGATGAGTGATAATTTCATTAGTCAACAAGCACCAGGCCTTTGGGTCTGCAATGATTATTGAGTTAATGGACTCATTATCAAACACCTTATTGGGAGGCTATGACTCAGTTATCTCCATAACTTTATCATTTTAAGGATCTAATAATTTTAGAAGATTTAAATGATTTAGAGGATGAGGTCAGATGAACCAGCTTATCATGATCCTCCCACTAGCTTCACCAAGTCAGCTTAAGGGAGACCATTAAAAGGGCTGGTCTAGGAGCACCTAAATCAGTCACACAAATTTACCTAGTTGACATGGGTCAGCTTGAATAGTCAAGTGATCCGATCAAAATATAATTTCACCAAGAGGCCAGGTAAGTTCGATCAATGGGAGGGTCTGCCAAAGCTTGCCATAGACACCATCAGAAATGGCCAGGTAAGCGGGCTCCCAATTAAAAACCACCGGTCTGGTTTACCTTAGACACCAACTGGTTTAATTAGTTTCGATTAGATCAACCTAACAGTTCGTGCTAGACCACTTAGCCAAGAATCAAGTCCATTTGGTTCTCGTTAAAGACATGGACTTTACCAACTATAACTATTGTAATTGATCTAGAGAATCCTTGACCTAATCTAAGACAACAATTGATTAGATTTAGTTAATTCTCTAATTAAGTCCTGTTGCCCAGCTATGCAACCCAAGAGGGGGGGGTGAATTGGGTTTCTAAAAATTTTAAGCCCAACTGATTACTTATGAATAACAAAACAAAGACTTTAATTCAATATTTATTACCTAAAGCAAAAATGCAAGAATATAATAAAGAAATAAAGTGAAGCGATAAAGCACACCACAAACACAAGGATTTATAGTGGTTCGGTGCCAACCTTGCACCTACATCCACTCCCCAAGCTCCTACTTGGGAATTTCAATCCACTATCTTTGTATTCAACCCGAATACAAAATATCGGAAACTCCGACACTAGCTATCCCAAGCTAGATCACTTGTTTTTCGGGTACAAGTAAACCCAAAACACTCCAATTTCAGGTTCGGATCAACCTTTCCTTGTTTTCGAAATTCTCCAAAAATAAGAACAAAAACTCACAAAGAGTTAGAAAATTTTGAGCACAGATTAATACAATAACAGCTCCTTTAAATGAGCGAATATAACAATAAAAATTTTACTCAAATGAAAAACCCCTTTTCGGATTTTCTCAAAGTGGATGAACGCTTGAACGAATGCTTGAGAAGAGGTTGATTGTTGATTGAAGATCTCTTGAAAGCTTTGGAAGATCTCTAGATCAAGGTTGAACAATAGGCTTGAAAGATCCTCTTGAATGCTCTTGCTTTTCTCTTTCACAATCTCTCTTGTATATTGTGGATCCTCTCTCTTTTTCCTTTTGGATATTTCGTTGATCTCAGGCTTTTTCGTGCAGAATTCGGATTCTCTCTTTCGTTTTTCTCGTCTTTGATTTCACGTTTGATCTGCTATTTAATCTGTAATTTCTTTCACCATTTAAAGCATTTTATTACATTAGAAGCAAGAGAAAATATTTTAGGCAGATAAAGAGCCGTTAGAGCAATTTTAGGAAGCATAAAAGGCAATTAAAACGGGCAAAAAAATAGCCGTTGCTGATATTTTTCGTCGCAGGGGTCGACTCATGAGTCGACTCATGCTACAGGAGTCGACTCATGAGTCGACTTCTGTTGCACAGATCAGACAGTCTTGATTTCTGGATTTTTTGGCTCAAATCAGCAGAGGTCGACTCATGAGTCGACTCATGCCTTGTGGGTCGACTCATGAGTCGACTCACAGGTCGTGCCAAGTCAAAAATCCAGCGTGCCATGGGAATTTTTTTGCGTGCCAGTCAGCTCATAGTGCCATGAGTTGACTCATGAGTCGACTCATGCACTTCAAACCTTCATAACTTCAAAAATATAAGTCCAAATACAATGAAATTTTCATCAATAGTTTACAAATCTTTTGTTCTATCAAGTGATAGTATCAAATCAGGATTTTAGTGAAATTATGATTTTACCCTTGAAGAGCATAAAGCCTTTTTCAATTTAAAATTAATTGTATCCCTTCAATCTGCTTTGTAATCATCAAAATCAATTTAGGAGCAACAATCTCCCCCTTTTTGATGATGACAAAACACTTGAACAAAAGCATTTATGTGAATGCATTAATTTCAAAAGAATGCACTATAGGTGTATATGCTTGAAAAATATGATTCTTTTGGCATGTGATATAAATGGTCATATGCAAAAATAGTTTGTCCATTTTCATAAAGATTTGAAAAGAGTATTAGATTATTTTGAGTTTAAGATATATCAGAGCAAGAGAGAAAAATAAATTTTTCAATATATCAAAGCAGGAAAAATAATTTTTACAATGTTATCCGAAAAGATTTTACAATGTATCAGAGTAAATGTTATAATATAACAGAGAAAATTTCACACTGTATCAGAGCAAATATCAAAAAAACTTTCACACTGTATCAGATTAAATTTTATCATGTATCAGAGCAAGTTAAAAGAAATTTTAGGGTGTATCAAAGTAAATCAAATTTCTTAAGATGTATCAAGGTAAATTTCATAAGATATATCAGAGCAAGTTTGAATTTTGAAATATATCAGAGCATATAAAAAATTACTTATTTGCATTGTACTTATGATTTTGCTTTTTGTTTAATTTCTGTCTAATATCAATTTTCTCAAATTTTTTGTTTAATTTCTCAAAATACCATTTTTGTTTAATTTCACAAATTTTGTTTAATTTCTCAATTTTTGTTTAATTTCTCCAAATATTTAATTTCTCCAATTTTTGTTTAATTTCTCCAAATATTTAATTTCTCCAATTTTTATTTAATTTCTCCAAATATTTAATTTCTCAAAATACCATTTTTGTTTAATTTCACAAATTTTGTTTAATTTCTCAATTTTTGTTTAATTTCTCCAAATATTTAATTTCTCTAATTTTTGTTTAATTTCTCCAAATATTTAATTTCTCCAATTTTTGTTTAATTTCTCCAAATATTTAATTTCTCCAATTATTATTTAATATCTCCAATATTGTTTGTTTAATTTCTCCCCCTTTTTGACATCATCAAACATGGTTAACTCTTTCTTTTTCTGGAACATTCTTTAATTTCTCCCCTTTTAGAGTTTATCACAGAAGTTTGCTCCCCCTTAATATAGCAATAATCAACAGCAAACAACAACAAAGAGAAGACAATTTTTTTTAATAAGAAGAATATATAAAACCATAATATGATCAACATCATTACAAAAGGTAGAAATATAAGCAAAAGATGATTCCATTAAAAACATAATTGTTTCAATACATAGTTCTTTAAAATAAAATTCAACCAGCTAATTGTCAATACATGGCCCCAAGGTACAGATCCTAGAACAAGACACTAGCACCTAGGATCTAGTAAAGATCAAGATAAGTCAATGATCGGAGTCATCAGATATAGGGTGAGGAGATGATGGATCAAAAGTGCGTCCTCTACCCCGTCTGCCTCTGCCACGAGCAGGAGAGCGAGATGAGCTGGGTGGCTGAGAACGCTGAGATGCTAATGACTGAACAGAAAGGATGAGTCTGATAGAATCAAGTACGTTCAGTGCTCTTAAAATAGATTGAAGTAGAGCAGTGAACTGAGTGGTAGCATGCTCACTTGATCCTCGGATTTCTTTCCTCAGCAATTCATATCCACCTTCTAGTGCTCCTCTGAGCCTACCAGCCTCTGCAGTGAGGTCTATGACCTCAATGATTGACTCCTGTGGTTTGGGATGGGCCAAAGCAAGGACTTGCCCCTGTAAGTCAAGAACTCTGCCAGTAAGTCTTCAGACTGTATCCTCAAGCTGCTGGATCCTGATGGACTGATCTGATATCATTTGAAATACAGTGGAGATGTGGGGCGTAATGGTCTGATCAGAAGAGGTGGCTCCAAGTGCAAAAGAAGTACTATCCCACTGGCTAGACAGCAAAGAAGCCACACGCTGTGAAATATGCTTGATCTGATCGTCAGCCAGTCTGAACTCTGAATGAGGTGCTCTGCTCTCTGGCTGATACACTGGTGTGGGCATCCTAGTAAACTCTGAAGGGCCAGCCTCAGTATCAGGAATGAGCTGGGTATCTGGTGAAGCTGCCCTGAAGTCATGTACAGGAGAAGATGGACCTTCTTCTTCTACTCTGCCTTCAGCTCTGTCCTCAGCTCTTATTTCAGCTCTATCCTCAGCTCTTTCTTCAGAGCCCTTGATCCAACCACCAACAGTCTTTGTAATTCCCATTCGGTGCAGGCTGTGTTGGTTGAAAGTGTCCACATGTGAGAGTTTGGTAGATGCCTCCCCCTCACAGCTAACTCCAAACCTCCTAAATACTCTAGTAAGGGCCATACCATAAGGCAAGTGTGCCTTGGATCTGTTCAAAGTTTCTCTCATGGCCTCTATCATAAGTGCAGGGAGGTTCAGGGGGGTCTGAGTGATGACATGAAACATGACACATACATCTCTGCTGGAAAGTAAGTCATATCTACCACTCCTAGGAAAGAAGAGCTTTGAAACTATCTGATGCAGGACCCTCATCTCAATGGACAAAAACTTTGCTTCCAATTTGTTTAAATTTCCTGAAAAAGTTTCTCCTAAAATAATTCTGATCCCCTCTTCTTTAATTGGGAGTTCCATATATGAATATCCTTCACTTGGCAACTGTAATATTTCTCCCAATATCTTAGAATCCAGGCAGATATCAATTCCCTTTACAGTTGAAGTTACTGACCCGTTTCCATAATGTAGGTTTTGGTAGAATTCTCTAACAAGGTCAACATAGGTGACTTCCTTAAGAGAGCAATAGAGTTCCCATCCTTGGTTTTTAATTTTGGTAGCAAAAGTAAAGCCCTCATCTTCAAAGAACCGAAAATTTATATTTTTTCCGATTTCTACTTTTCTATCAGAAAGAGGATTCACACTGGGGCTTATGGAGGATTGAGAGGTACCTTGAGTAGGTACTGAAACTGGAGTTGGAGCAGTTGAAGATTGAGCGGCTTGCCTTTTCTTTCTGACAATTTTTTCAGGCTCACGGATTGATTTCCTTCTTTGGGGAAGCTTCATCTTTGGAGCCATATCCACTATAATAGCAGGCAAGGAGACTTGAATTGAGTGGAGGAGGGATCACAAGAGAGTAAAGAAGGATTCTAGTGGAGAAAAGAAGCGGATTTTGGAAGATCGGTGAAGTGCTAGGGCACGTTCCAACCGCGCCAAGCAATGTGAGAAAGCACAAAAAATTCCTTTTCAAGGAGGCGATTTTTGGTGGAGAGGAGGAGGGAGAATTGCTTCAAGTTGGATCCTTGGAAAAAAAAGTTTGGAGAAGACGGCTTTTGGAAGGAGGACGATGAGAAGATGAGTCGTCTCACGAACAGGGTTTCAGTATAAAAACAATGAACCCGTTGAAAGTTGGTGGGATTTACAAGTTTGCCATTGGGTCGACTCATGGGGGTCGACTCATGAAGTTCAGAAAATCAGGAAAAATGTGAATAAATTCCAGAAAAATTTTAAATTTTGAGTGAAGGAATTTTGCTCAATGATAAGTTTTTAGAATGATAAAATTGAGCTTTTGAGACCAGGATAGATGTTGAAAATTGAGCTCTAATCAATTCTTTGGAAATTGAGAAATTTTAGGCAAATGGATCTAGAATTCTTAGATTTCTCCTAATTTCACAAAGTCTATCCTCACTAAGGGCCTTTGTAAAGATATCAGCTAATTGATTTTCAGTGCAAACATATTCAAGAATTACATTTTTGTTTTGAACATGTTCTCTTATAAAATGATATCTTATTTCAATATGTTTAGATCTTGAGTGTTGAATTGGATTTTTAGATAGATTTATGGCACTTGTATTATCACATCTTATTGGTGTTTCATTAAGTTTAATTCTAAAGTCTTCGAGTTGTTGCTTAATCCATAAGATTTGAGCACAACAACTTCCGGCTGCAATGTATTCGGCCTCAGCCGTAGATAGTGCCACCGAATTTTGTTTCTTGCTAAACCATGAGATTAGGTTAACTCCAAGAAATTGGCAAGTTTCACTTGTGCTTTTTCTATCTAATTTGCATCCTACAAAATCAGCATCTGAATATCCTAATAAATTAATTTGTGAGTCCTTAGAGTACCATAACCTTAGAGTTTGAGTACCATTTAAGTATCTAAGGATTCTTTTAACAGCATTTAAATGAGATTCTTTAGGATTAGATTGATATCTAGCACATAAGCAAACACTAAACATGATATCAGGCCTACTTGCAGTTAGATATAATAATGAGCCAATCATACCTCTATAGTATTTTAAGTTTACGCTTTTACCTTCATCATCCTTGTCAAGCTTACATGAGGGACTCATTGGTGTACCAATTGGTTTGCAGTTCTCCATTCCAAATCTTTTGAGTAGTTCCTTGGTGTACTTGCTTTGGGTGATGGAGATTCTCTCTTTTGATTGTTTGATTTGGAGTCCGAAGAAGAAGGTGAGTTCTCCCATCATGCTCATCTCGAACTCCCCCTGCATAAGCTTAGCAAAGTCTTGACAAAGGGATTCATTAGTAGACCCAAAAATTATGTCATCAACATAAATTTGTATAACTAGCATATCATTTTGATTTCTTTTAATAAATAGGGTTGTATCTACATTGCCTCTTGAAAAATCATTATTTAGTAGAAATTTGCTTAGCCTTTCATACCATGCTCTAGGTGCTTGTTTTAGACCATATAAAGCTTTATTTAATCTAAAGACATGATTAGGAAAAGCATGATTTTCAAATCCAGGGGGTTGTTCTACATATACTTCTTCAGAAATATATCCATTTAAAAATGCATTTTTAACGTCCATTTCAAATAATTTGAATTTCATAAAGCAAGCATATGCAAGTAGAAGTCTAATAGCTTCTAATCTAGCAACAGGTGCAAAGGTTTCATCAAAATCAATTCTTTCTTCTTGATTATATCCCTTAGCAACCAGTCTTGCTTTATTTCTAATTACATTTCCATGCTCATCTAATTTGTTTCTAAAGATCCATTTTGTGCCAATTATTGAATAATCTTTAGGTCTTGATACTAAGGTCCAAACATTATTTCTTTCAAATTGATTAAGTTCCTCTTGCATAGCATTAATCCAATTATGATCATTTTCAGCTTCTTCAAAAGTTTTAGGTTCAAGATGAGATACAAAAGCACAATGATTAACTATATCTCTAAGTGAAGAACGGGTTTTTACCCCATGCATAGGGTCACCAATAATTAACTCCTTAGGGTGGTTGTGAACATACCTCCATTCCTTGGGTAGGTCATTTGTACCTTGAGGTTGTTCTTGAATTTTTTCACCTCTTTTATTTTGTTCGTCTTCTTGATCCTTGTCTTCTGGAGTTGCTGAGTCTTTCAGAGTGATCTCCTTCATACCTTCTATTAGTGGCTCTGCATCATCAACACCCTCATTCTTCCTTGAAGGAAGATCGTTAGATTCATCAAAAACAACATGTATGGACTCCTCAACTACTAAAGTTCTTTTGTTGAAAACTCTAAATGCTTTACTAGTAGAGGAGTAACCTAGAAAGATTGCTTCATCTGATTTTGCATCAAATTTACTAAGTTTTTCTTTGCCATTATTTAATACAAAACATCGGCAACCAAAAATATGAAAATATGCAATATTTGGTTTTCTTCCTTTCCAAAGTTCATAGGGGGTTTTCTTTAAAAATTGTCTAATTAAAGCACGATTTAAAATGTAACATGTTGTGTTAATTGCTTCCGCCCAAAAATATTTTGGAAGGTTGCTTTCACAAAGCATGGTACGGGCCATTTCTTCTAAGGTTCTGTTTTTCCTTTCAACTACCCCATTCTGTTGGGGTGTCCTAGGAGCAGAGAAGTTATGGCCAATTCCATTTTCATCACAAAAATTTTTAAAATCTTGATTTTCAAATTCAGTTCCATGATCACTTCTAATATTTTGAATTGAAAAACCTTTTTCATTAGAGACTTTTCGATGAAATTTAGTGAAAATATGAAAAATTTCATTTTTGTGAGCCAAAAAAACAACCCAAGTAAAACAAGAATAATCATCTATAATTACAAAGCCATATCATTTTCCTCCTAGACTGGTGGTTCTAGTTGGTCCAAATAAGTCCATATGTAAGAGCTCTAATGGTCTAGAAGTTGAAACAGTGTTTTTGGATTTAAATGATACTCTAGTTTGTTTACCTAATTGGCATGCATCACAGATTCTATCCTTTTCAAAATTCAATTTTGGCAAACCGAGAACTAAATCTTTCTTAATTAATTTTGAAAGAGAATGCATGCTGATATGTGCAAGTCTACGATGCCACAGCCAACTAGTCTCATTGATTTTAGCATCAAGGATACTAGGCATTGCATGTCTAATTTGGCTAAGTCATTCAAATCTATCATATAAACATTGCCATGCCTATGTCCTATAAATTTAATGCCATCGTTAATAGGACTAGTCACAATGCAAACAGATGATTCAAAAACTACTTTATACCCTTTATCACAGAATTGACTAATGCTAAGTAAGTTATGCTTTAAACCTTTAACTAGTAAAACATTCTCAATGTATTTGGAGGGAGTGATACCAATGTTACCTATCCCGATGATCTTTTCTTTGCCATTATCTCCAAAGGTGACCATCCCTCCATCCTTAGCATCAAGCGTGATGAATTGTGATTCATCACCAGTCATGTGTCTCGAGCATCCGCTGTCAAGATACCATTTCCTGTTTCCTTCTTGGGATGCTAGACACACCTGCAAGCAAAGGTCAAGTCTCTGTCTTAGGTACCCAAGCTTTCTTGGGTCCTTTTGGGTTAGTCAGAATGGTTCCTTTTGGAACCCATATTTTCTTTATAGTTGTATTGGTAGATTTAAGGCATGTGTATGATTTATGTCCTATTCTACCACATTTGAAACAAGTAATATTTGTAGACTTGTTACTTGAATAATTTACATAAATATCCTTCAGAAACTTTTGTTTCTTCAGAGGTTTATAGCCAAGTCCAGCCTTATCATATATAGCTTTCTGATTTTCAAGGATCATATTTAGTTTGTTTGAACTTAAGGTGAACTTATTTACTATAGATTTCAGCTTGTTAATTTCATCCTTTAAGTTTTGATTTTCTTGACTCAAGGTAAATTTTTTAATTGAAAGAATTTCAGCTTGTTTTACTAAGGACTGATTTTCCAATTTCAGTTCTTTGTTTTTCTTCCCTAGTTTCTTTAATTCATCAATTGAATCATAGAATGCTTCATGCAATTCTTCAAATGTGAATTCACTAGTGGATTCAGAAGTTACCTCATTTTCATGTGCCATCAGGCACAGATTGGCTTGTTCTATTGAGGTTTCCTCGTCGGAGCTTGAGTCATCACTCGCTCTCCAAGTCGCCATCATTGCCTTCTTTTTGAACTTTTTGAGACCTTTCTTCAGTTGTGGACATTCGGATCTGAAATGTCCCGGCTTCTTGCACTCGTAGCATGTAAGGGGTTGATCTTTCTCTTTTTCTTTGCTTTGTTCCCCTTTTGTGAATTTCTTTCTCATCTCCTGTTTCCTTTTTCTTAGAAACTTCTTAAATTTTCGGGTGATGAGTGCCATCTCTTCATCCTGTTCTTCATCTTCAGATTCATCCATTTCATAATCAGGTGAAGTTGTGGATTTGAGGGCAATGGTTCTTTTCTTTTTGACTTCATCCTCTTGATGTTGCTTCATGCTAAGTTCATGAGTCATCAAGGATCCAAGAAGCTCTTCTAGAGGTAGAGTGTTCAAGTCCTTTGCTTCTTGGATGGCAGTCACCTTGGCTTCCCAAGTTCTTGGCAGTGACCTGAGAATCTTCCTTACAAGTTCACTGTTAGTATAAGATTTGCCAAGACTTTTCAAACCATTAATTATATCAGTAAAACGAGTAAACATGGCAGTTATGGACTCATCATGCTCTATTTTGAACAATTCATATTTATGTACAAGCATGTTTATTTTAGACTCTTTTACTTGATTTGTTCCCTCATGAGTTACTTCTAACCTATCCCATATTTCTTTAGCAGATGCACAAATAGAAATGCGATTGAATTCACTAGCATCTAGTGCACAATAAAGAACATTCATGGCTTTGGCATTTAATTATGCCAATTTCTTGTCAACCTCATCCCATTCTTTCTCGAGTTTGGTTGACTCCTCACCATCTATAATCTTGCTGGGTGTGTGAGGACCATTCACTATGATACTCTACATATCATAGTCGAGTGCTTGTATGAAAATCTTCATCCGAGCTTTCCAATAGGTGTAATTAGACCCATTGAAAAGTGGAGGTCGGTTTGTTGATTGCCCCTCGGCTAGAGAAGTACCAACATGAGTTGCCATAGATCTTTGACTCTTTGATTGTTAGATCAAAGAAGGGCTAGAGCACCGGCTCTGATACCACTTGTTGCCCAGCTATGCAACCCAAGAGGGGGGGGTGAATTGGGTTTCTAAAAATTTTAAGCCCAACTGATTACTTATGAATAACAAAACAAAGACTTTAATTCAATATTTATTACCTAAAGCAGGAATGCAAGAATATAATAAAGAAATAAAGTGAAGCGATAAAGCACACCACAAACACAAGGATTTATAGTGGTTCAGTGCCAACCTTGCACCTACATCCACTCCCCAAGCTCCTACTTGGGAATTTCAATCCACTATCTTTGTATTCAACCCGAATACAAAACGTCGGAAACTCTGACACTAGCTATCCCAAGCTAGATCACTTATTTCTCGGGTACAAGTAAACCCAAAACACTCCGATTTCAGGTTCGGATCAACCTTTCCTTGTTTTGGAAATCTTTCAAAAACAAGAACAAAAACTCACAAAGAGTTAAAAAATTTTGAGCACAGATTAATACAATAATAGCTCCTTTAAATGAGCGAATATAACAATAAAAATTTACTCAAATGAAAAACCCCTTTTCGGATTTTTTCAAAGTGGATGAATGCTTGAACGAATGCTTGAGAAGAGGTTGATTGTTGATTGAAGATCTCTTGAAAGCTTTGGAAGATCTCTAGATCAAGGTTGAACAATAGGCTTGAAAGATCCTCTTGAATGCTCTTGCTTTTCTCTTTCACAATCTCTCTTGTATATTGTGGATCTTCTCTCTTTTTTCTTTTGGATATTTCGTTGATCTCAGACTTTTTCGTGCAGAATTCGGATCCTCTCTTTCGTTTTTCTCATCTTTGATTTCACGTTTGATCTGCTATTTAATCTGCAATTTCTTTCACCATTTAAAGCATTTTATTACATTAGAAGCAAGAGAAAATATTTTAGGCAGATAAAGAGCCGTTAGAGCAATTTTAGGAAGCATAAAAGGCAATTAAAATGGGCAAAAAAATAGCCGTTGCTGACATTTTCTGTCGCAGGGGTCGACTCATGAGTCGACTCATGCTACAGGAGTCGACTCATGAGTCGACTTCTGTTGCACAGATCAGACAGTCTTGATTTCTGGATTTTTCGGCTCAAATCAGCAGAGGTCGACTCATGAGTCGACTCATGCCTTGTGGGTCGACTCATGAGTCGACTCACAGGTCGTGCCAAGTCAAAAATCCAGCGTGCCATGGGAATTTTTTTGCATGCCAGTCAGCTCATAGTGCCATGAGTTGACTCATGAGTCGACTCATGCACTTCAAACCTTCATAACTTCAAAAATATAAGTCCAAATATAATGAAATTTTCACCAATAGTTTACAAATCTTTTGTTCTATCAAGTGATACTATCAAATCAGGATTTTAGTGAAATTACAATTTTACCCTTGAAGAGCATAAAGCTTTTTTCAATTTAAAATTAATTGTATCCCTTCAATCTGCTTTGTAATCATCAAAATCAATTTAGGAGCAACAAGTCCATCTTTAATCTAACCATAGGTCTAACCCAATTAATGGACCTAATTCTCACTAACCCATTAACCCAATGTGTTATGGTTTGTGTCTTAGGTTCTTCAATTCACAATCCTAGAACCTAATCAAACAACTTTTTAATTCTTAATTAAGTTTTGGGCTGAGGGTTGGGTTTGGCTTTTCAAAAAATAATTTTTATATTTATAAAATAATTTTATAGTATGATTCTACCAACCATATTGCATGTTTGATTCATAATCAAGATACAAGTGATATAAACATGAAACTACTTTAGATCTAATCTAAACAGGTTCATGTAATTGAAATAATTTCAACTTTAAACAATTTTTTTGCATAAAAATTATTAACAAAGAGATTTTATTTTAGATTTAAATATTTTTTAAATCTAATAAATTATAAATTTAATTTAGATCATATCTAACAAATTTATGATTAAAGATAGATCTATACAAACTAGGACAACCTTTGCACTGTAAGGGATAAACCTTACAGCAGGATGACCTTGCAGTTTGTGATTGATCTAAAATTTTAATTTCAGATTTAATAATTAGATTATAAATTAGATCTAATCTAAGAAATAGTCTAAGCATGTATAAATAATCATGTAATAAAGAACCTTGCTCTGATACCAATTGTAGGAACCAGATCTAGGGTTTCAGGGTTAGATCTTGAAACTTTTTCAAGATCATACAGCGAAAGACTAAAATAAATCAAAATTTATTTTTTAAAACTAGAGAATTTCTAGATCTATGATTCTATTACATGATTATTATATAGTATTAAATTAAAAATTAAAATATATATATACAGCATGAACTACATGTTGATCATATCAACATGTTTCTATACTACATCTAATGTATGTATTAAACAATAGATCAGATATATTACCTTGCAAGTTAGACATTCTAACCTCGCTGATCCAGACTTGAGGATGATGTTGCAAGCCGCACATGCGTACGACCTCTAGGAGTCATCCACACGAGCCCACGAATCTCGATCAGAAGTCCTGCTTCAGGAAATCAGCACAGTATGCTAGTACTGTGCCGATCTTTCTTTGATGGTTGATCAGGTGCCTTCTTCTTCTTGATTTGGACTCTTCCAAAAATAAAAAGTAGGAGGAGGAGTTTCAAATCTAATATACTCTCAGAAAACTCAAGATGGAGGGAGGAAAGATATGAAAACAAACAACCCTAGAAGAAGACCCTCTTCTTCTCGTTTCTCTCTCTAGACACCCTAACTTGTGTCTATTATATCTCTATGACCCAAAGGTTTTTCTCTTTTATTTTTGTATGGATCAAATATCTCTCAAATATCTATCTTCTTCAAAAATTTTATAAAGAAACTCATTTTATATAGAGAGATATGATAGAGTCCGTGTCTAGGTCAAATACCGAGTCAAGGCTTATCCAAACATGGCAAGATAAGAGGTGCCCAACTCTTGAGCACCTCCTCCTTATTTTTATGCATAGATCATAAAAAAAGGTTTTATAATGTGTACCCTAAAATTCACAAAAATTTTAAAAAAAATTTGAATAAATTTGGTGCAAAATTGAAAGAGTTTTGGATTTCTAAAGCTCTATCTCATAGAATTCGAAATCCAAACTTATTCCTCTTTGATTTGATCCAAACCACCTTCCATGTAAGAAAGAAGAGAGAAAATCTTTTGTGAACATGGGAGAGACCTGGGAGAGGGCTTTTATCACACAAAATAAGAGGAGATTGGTGTTGAATGAGAGAGAGGGCGTGGGGAAGGCTTATATGGCGCAAGGTGGAATCCTAGTCTTACTAGGATTCTATCTTATGACTTGTTTTAATTTGGTTTCTCAAACTAAATCAAACTAAAATTAGATCAACCCAATTAAAATAGGTCTTAACCCAATTAAGAACCTAATTTAATCAGATTAAATTAGATTTAAATCTGATTTAATTTTTTAATCAAATTAAAAATTAGATTGACCCAAGTCCTAGTTGAACTAGGACTAGTTTTTCCTTGCACTTGACTTATCCAATAAACCAATTGGACTTGATCCAATCAAGCCCAAACTAAATCTAATTAAATTATATTTAATTATACTTAATCTCAACCCATTGGCTTAATCAAATTAAGCCAATTAGCAATCAAATTGCTAATCGATCCTCCTGCGACACTTGCACTGGGTTAAATGTCAATCGTATTGATCATTTAACCCTAGAACGATTCTTAATCGTTGATCAACCATCCGATCGGATCATGAACTCTAATGTGTGTGACCTCATAGGTTCGAACCTAAGTCGGTAGCACAGGAATAAATTTTTATACCAATCGAAGTGATCATCTAGCAATAGTACCCGACGATCAAATAGGTCGAATGTGTAGAACAACATCCTTAGAATCCATGCGGATATAGTTTTCATATAATTCATCTCCTTGACTAAAATGATCATAGGATACCCCAGAGTTCAACTGTCAACTCTGATCAGGTTGTCCACATTGTATTTCAAAATATCAAATCCATCTGATGGATTACCCTGGCCAAGGTTTTGCTAAATTGAAATACAGTGACTCATTCTTCTCCAACTCTTGGAGTGGTCAACCCATCTCGATCACACTCTGACTTTGCAAGTACTTGACTGTGCCCAGAAGCCTTCCATCTCTGAATTAGAAATTCAGTTAGTCCAGTACCAAAGCACAGTGAGTTGCTTGCAAGTCACTGAGGTGATCTCAGATCTAAGGGACACTTATACCTATATCCTATCAGAGACATTCTCGATAGCAGAATACTCTGGAGTTGGTTACGTTCAATGATGATGTACTAGTACATCTCACCTGTATGCCATACCAGTGTCTTCACACTCTTTGGTTAAGAGGACAACCAACCCATATGGCCTACAGCGACCTATGCTCGATAGAAGCTGTCATCCTTATTAACAGCCTATCATTTGGTCGTGAACAGTTTTAAGGACTAATCGATAAATCCTCTCTTTATCAAATCTAAATAGTCCTAAGAACTTCATCATAACAACGGAGTTCATTATAATATGAAAGCTTATGATGAAAATGCCAAATATATTTTATTTATTAACAAATCAATTACAATACTTGGTTGCTCAACCGTCAACAGCTTGACGATTGGCTTTTTGGGACACATTTTCCAACAGAGCAGCCTATGGGTTTCACATCTGGTGATAGTGATCATAAAGTCTGCAAGCTGTAAAAGTCCATATACAGATTAAAGTAGACTTCTCAGAGTTGGAACCATCATTTTGATGAGAATCAAATCATTTGATTTCATCAAAAATGAAGAGGAACCTTGTGTATACAAGAGAGTCAGTAGGAGTGCAATCACCTTCTTCGTACTGTACATGGATGATATTCTCCTCATTGGGAATGATATTTCCATACTGATCACAGTCAAAAGATGGTATCCAAAGAATTCTCTATGAAAGACCTAAGAAAAGCATCCTATATTCTTGAAAAAAAGGTCTATAAGGATAGACCTAGACGGATGCTTGGTCTGTCATAAAAGCTCTACATAGAGAAGGTACTGAAGAGGTTCAGCATGAAAAACTCCAAGAGAGATCTTTTACCTCTTAGGCATGGTATTCGTCTCTCCAAGATGATGTGTCCGATCACATCTGAGGAGATTCAATGCATGAGCAGGATTTTCTATGCTTCGGCAATAGAAAGCCTCATGTATGCCATGCTATGTACTCGACCTGATATTACCCTTGCTGTGAGTGTCACGAGCAAGATCAGTCGAATCCAGGCAAGAAGCATTAGATAGCTGTGAAGAATATCCTTAAGTACTTAAGAAGGACTAAGGATTTGTTCTTGGTCTTTGGAAGGGATTCTGAGTTGCAAGTTGAGGGTGTATTCTTGCTCGATTTACTAGAAGGATTTTGAGTAATCGATCAATGGAGGCTGAGTGTGCTATAGATGTGTAGAATGAATTTTGGTTTTAATGTTAGTTGCAGTACTGTGTCTGTTAGATGTGTGCCCTAGATGCCAGATCGACTGACACATTCCTGCACAAATCTAAGGGCAAATTTATAATTTTAACTATAAATGAATAAAAAGGTTATTCTTCTATCACATTGTGTACATTGTGTCTGTGATACATCCTTTGAGTTAGTAGGAATGTAAATTCATATTTTCAAGAGTTGAAAATTTAAGGCATGAATTTACATAACTAACTCATAAACAGCTCCTGACCATAAGATCATCATAAGGATGGTGATCGATCCGAAAAGTTGGTGTATGATCACTTTCTTAGGATAGATATGTCTTGAGTCTATGGTGTGGAGACACTGAGAGTACAGGTATTCATTGAGAATGAGAGTACTAAGCGTGACCATATCAAGCAGTCATAAGGAAGTCTACCTTCTCGTCGATGACTAGCTCGATGCTGCAGTTGTGTGTCTAGTTCTTTGACCTGAGGTGCATCGACAGTCCACCTTTAGTGTCTTATAGTTTGACTACACCATAACTCGATCTTCTAGCCATTCAGAATACTGAGGTGTATGTTGGCTGTAGCATATTCATTGTAGGAACTAGATCGCACCAAGATGGGATCTATCAACCTCGGTAGATGAGAGGAGTAGTCCTATGGTGATCGAAAGATCGAGTCCTTAAGCCCATGGCCATGGCAGAGTGAAATAATAGAAAAGAATTTTCCATTGGAGTTTCACATCGGACTCGGATCGATCGATTAATTCATATGACTGATGTTGAGTTTGACGAGTTCACCTTAACCCTAATTCAGTCGGGACTCATGATAGAGGAACTCAATCATACAAGTAGCTGCATCGAGAGGTTCATCTTCAGTTTTGATGGATTACCACCACATACTGCTAGATGTCACTGGTAGATTTTGGGAGCAATTAGAATGATATTGATGATCGATCATTCTAATTATCTGAATTAGAAGAGTTTTGGTCCACCGAAAGAAGTTTCGATGATGTCAATGATGAGATCACGACATGTCTTATTACCATATGAAATTGAATCTAATTGGATCACACAAACAAGGGTTAGGGTCTGGATGTCATCAATTGAGCTAGCTCAATTAATTTGGATAAGATCCAATTAGGTTCAAGGAAATCGTGCTAGCACACGATTGAGCCTAATTTTCTCCTCGTATAATCTTTTCTATCTCTACTGAGCCAAATATGATTTGACTCATCCAGAGAACCTTAGAAAGGTTTCTCTCAGTCTAAATAAAGTTTGTCCAGCTCAGAAAAGGCTTATCTTAATTCATGAGATGAATTTAAGACAACACCAGATAATTTCTAGCACCTGCCAATTTCATTTTAGGACATCTATCAAAAGTTGACATATGGGTCTTAAACTGAAGAGGGCTCATTGAAGGATTTTTATGGAGTGTCCACATACCAAAACCTAATTGAATTGGGTGCCATAATCAGATTATGGCATGAGCCCAATTGGATTTAAGTGGGTGCCCCAAATGGATAAGAACCAAAGAGTCCTGATAAACTTGGACTCTTTGGCGCCACCTTGATTGAGCTTATCCATTGTTGGTGCCAACTTAGGAGAGAGGGTGGGGGTTCTTATCTGATGTGATCAGATAATATCACTCCACCAATCAAAATTTTTTCAAAATTTATTGGAATTTTTTGATTGGTTGAATGATGTGGCACTGCACAGCATACAGGGTCTATATAAACCCTGCTGCACCTAGGGTTTCATGGAAGAAATTGTTTTATGCACAAAACCTAATAGCTTCTGCCCCCTACCCTCTTTTCTATATCCTCCCTACTCTCCTTCCTCCCCTCTTCATGTCCAAAAAGTTGGACATCCATCTGGCAGAGATCTAAGGCATGGTGACGCCTGGAACAGAAGGCTGCAGGACATCTTCGATAGACTGCTACTCCAACTTCAGAAGGAGTTCTGAAGCACTTCCTAATCAGATTTAGATCTAATTTTTGGAGCATAGATTCATGAGGAGAAGACATTTTAAATCCTATACGAGTGGATACCGGTAGAGGCTAGGCGCTTGGGTGGCTACATCAAAACCTTAGGCTGTGCAGAGATCATCTACAGGGTAATCAGATTACCCTTGAGGTATTTCTTCTTTTATCATAGTTTTAGATTTAATTTTAAATTTTAAATATCAGATAATAAAATTAAATCTAGAGAATTAGATCTAAAATATGTAGGATAATTTTTTTTTAAATTATTCCACCCCAGATTTGATGAAATCTGAAAGATCCTACGCGGAAAAAATATTTCTCCTCCTTCAGTGTCATGCCATGACATAGTACTGCAAAGATAATGACACCATAGCCCTTGCTAAGGAGCCAAGATCTCATCAGAAGTCTAAACACATAAAGCACCGATATACGTGACTACCTCATATCGAAGTGTGAAGAGTAGACTCCGTGGATAATATGACAGACCTACTGACTAAGCAGCTGAGCCAACCGAAAATGAAAATCCACCTTCAAAAGATGGGACTTAGATTTATGGTCAATTTGCTTTAGTCCAAATGGGAGATTGTTAGATGTATGTAGTAGAAGCCAATATGGTTGACATATTATAATTAATCTAGGATATAATTTTATTCTTAATATATTGATATAATTAATAAAAAGATAATTTTTTTTTCATTCAAGTGTAATGTGTCCTTGAATCATCCATAGAATTAGTTTCGATATATACTCTCAAGGTATTAAGAATTAGAGATATGTATTTAATTCCTAAAGGCTCCCGATCATAGGATCATCATGAGAATGGTGACAGATCCAGATAGACTGGCACATAAATCACTTTTTTTGGGATAGATAAATTTCTAATCTACTGTGTAGAGATACAGGATGATGAGTGCGGGTAGTTGTTAGAGAACAACTAGCACTGAGCATGACCATACGAGAGATCACTTAAATTTCTATTCAATTGTCAGTGATTGTCTCGATACTGTAGTTGTGTGACTGGTTCTTTGACTTGAGATGGTACTACTACTCGCAATGAGGCTGCTAGAGTTTGATTGACACATAAACATGGGTCTCAATGAGCCCTTATAATGGATATTGGCAACAGTTGGTCCACTATAGGAGTAGGGTACGCATCAAGATAGGATCTATCAACCTTGATAGAGAGAAGTAGTCCTATGAGATTTAAGAAGCTAAGTCCATGAATCTGTGGCCATAGGAGAGTGATTGATGAAAAAGAATTTTCATAGACATCATATCTAGACTTAAGCTAATTGAATCTATCATATGACTGATGTTGAGGTTTGACGATTTATCTATGACGTGCCATCTAGTCGAGATTCATGATAGAGGGACTGAATCACACGTTAACTATACCTAGAGGTTTATTTTAGTTCTATTGGGTTGCCACTACATACTGCTAGGTGTCACTGATAGATTGTGAGAGCTCACTAGGATTGTTCTGGATCGACAATCCTTACTGAGTTAGAGTGAAATTGTTCTGACCTATTGAAAAGAGTTTCAATGATATAATGATAGAAATCATTGTATATCTCACTACCAGATAGAATTGAACCTATGGGGTCACACAACAAAGGAATTAGGTCTGGAATAAAAAATTGAGCTTATGAAGTGTCAATTGGGTTTAAAGAAACCCATTGGATTCATAATAACCTTACTAGCACATGGTTGGACCCAATTTCTCTTTCTGTTGGCATTACTTATTTGATAAGTTAATTCTAACTTAATTATCTGCTAATTATCTACATGAATAAGATTCATTAGACTCCAATTGGTGGGTGTCTAAGGTTATGAATCACATAAATTAAGGGTGCAAGTCCCTTATGAATCTCCTTGATAGTTATTATGGGGCGCCACTTTGAATTGTTCAATTTGGGTGTGTCCATTGATTAGAGGGCCTTTAGTTCTCATATGGGGTGTCTCTTGGGTGCAAAATAGGATGTCTAATTATGGATGTAAGGGCTCCAATAGTTGGCACATAATGAGCTTCCTAATATAAGTTGGATAACTTAAGTTAATAGGAATCCTAATGCAAGTAGGACTTATATTATATGATTGAATAGGATTCAATCTTTGTGCCTATAAAAGGGAACCTCCTCTAAGGTTCTAAGATCATCCAAGCCAGTCCCTCTCCACACCAAGAGAACCTCCTACGCCCTCTCTTCCTCCCTCTTTCTCTTCTCCTTATGCATCCCCACGCCATACTACTTGGGACGCGTGTCCCAAATTTTGCACATGCCCAAGGTGTTGGGCGGCCTTTCATCTGCTGGTTGTTGGTTTCTTGTAGCACTACAAGATAAGGAGAAAGGCTAGAGAGAAAGAGAAGATAAAGATCAAGGAGAAAGATCAAACATTGATCGCGATCTAGGCTTCGTTCAGATTCAGCAGGCTGAATTTTGAAGAATCAAAATTTAGATCATAAAGGTCTATTCCAGACTGATCCTGAGTAGATACTCGTAAAGGCAGAATACTTGTGTGGCTAACAGAGAGCCTCATCTCTTTCAAATCCAGATTTGAAGAAAGAGATTATGAAAAAGGTATGTGATTTGATCACAATTTAAATTTCAGCATATATCAATTTCAGCATATGAAATAGATCCATGTGGTTTTATATTTTTATGCATGCAAAATTTAGATTAAAATTATTTTAATCTTATTCTCTACTGTGGTGTTTAAAAAATAAAATTTTTGAAATACATATGCATGCTTCAAACCCCAAATTCCAACAGTAAGATCGAAAGTAACTGGACTTTGGTGCGATCGTGATGCAAGTTTGAAGCCGGCAGTGTTCTTGGGAAGATAAGGCTACGGCAGCGCACCGGTTGAAAAGGATCTTGGCCATCTTCTATGTGGATCACCATTGGAGGACTTCTACCTTGGGGTCTTATGGAGAACACCAATGTGCCACTTTTTTATTTTAGTGAAAGTATAAAATTCTATCCCTATGCATGCTTGATTTTGCTTTGATCATTATCCACAAGGTGATTCTAGGGTTAGAATTCTGGTTCGATAGTTATATTTGATAAACCTACTGATTTGTATGATTTTAAAATTTTGAAAATTATTTTTCGCTATGTGGCCAGAATCCAACAGTGGTATCAGAGCCACTCTTGTCTGATTCGATCAAACAAGTGCAATTTGGTAACATAAAATTGTTCTTATTTATATCCTACAAAAAATATAGCATTGTTTTTAGCATCAATTCTTCAAACTCAAAAATTATTTTTGACTTTTAGTGAATCATGATTCTAAATTTTAATTATTAAATAATAAACTTATGATAATTTAGAATTTTTATTATCATGGTATCTTGATGCTTAAATCGATGTATAGAAAATAAGGGTGTTATGCATGCCTAATTAGATTAGGATTTGTTATATTATTTTATATTTGTTAGTCATATGTTATGACTTCGAATGCACCCTTATATAATTTTTAGCATGATAATATGATTGCTATTATGAATAGTTGAAGCATGCAAATTTACATAATTTGTAGTGTACATTTTATGTGCTTATAATTAGGATGTACTGAGACCAGTTTAAAATTTCTCATTTAATTATATTAAGTTGTAATGTCAAAATTTACTTTTTAATCAAAAGTCAAATTCTTAAGATCAATTGGTGTTGAGGAAAGTGTAAATGATGGTTTTATAATTAGGTCCATATGCTGGCCTGACCAACTCTGTCGGTGTCTAAAAAAGTTATAGAGAGCCTCTGACCTACTTATCTCGTGAATTTAGTCTTGTTGAATTTTGAACTTAGATTGATTAAGTGATGTAGACATTACAAGGGCCTTCTTTCAAACTTGATCGATAGAGTATGTCAAGATCTTAGTGAGCTTGTTGTGCTATCCACAAGGCTTATTATAGAAATTGACATGATATTGATCAAGTGCATATTGATGCTTATGGTATTTTTGAATAGTATTACTTTGTTGTGCTATCCACAAGGACAGCATTGTTTAAGTATGACCATATTGATTGAAGGGTTAACTTAACTAGAACACTATAGTTTGTTATGCTATCCACAAGACTATATGTGATCTAAAGGTCAGAAAGAAAGATGTTGAAAATTATAAAGGTACAATTGGTAAAAAGTTACCTACTCTTGAACTCATGAATACTTGTTATGCTATCCATAAGATATTTATGAGAAATAGGGATCTCAATCCTACTAAGAAATATTAGAATATTTTTTAATTTTCATACTTGAGGGCTATGAACTTCGATAAAATAGTGGGAGATACAATTAGATAAAAACTTTAATCTAATTGTGCATGTTATCATGAGTTGTCCGCTTATATTATGTTCTTATTGTTGTAAATTAACTACATACATGACATCCTCACTTTCACTTAGAGGTATCTTAGATGCAAATAAATTGACTAGACCTAACTATATCAACTGGTTAAGGAACTTGAGAATTATTCTCACTCAGAAAAAAGTCTCCTATATTCTGGATACACTTACTCTAAATTCTCTTGGGGAAGATGCTTTCAAGGAGGATAGAGCCACATATAAGATATGAAAAGATGACAGTGTGACTGTTAAATGTATCATGCTTGCCTCTATGAGCAACGAGCTCCAAAGGCAACATAAGGACATGGACGTTCCCTCTATTTTTCTTAATCTTAAGGAGCTATATGGAGAATAAAGTTGAACTGCTTGATATGAGATATCAAAGCAGTTGTTCCATGCTCGTATGACTAAAGGTTCTTCCATGCAAATGTAGGTCCTAAAGATGTGATTTGATCACTCATCTGGGACAACTGAATTTTACCATGGATAGTGAACTAAGTCAGGATTTGATCCTACAATCTCTTCCTGACTCTTTTTTTCAATTTGTCATTAATTATCACATGAACAAACTGAACATCAGCTTGCCAGAACTGTTGAACATGTTGAAAATAGTAGAGAGCCATTTCAATGGTGAAAAGGCTCAGGTCCTTCATGTTGATAAGATCAGCAAGAAGAAGGCAAAGAAAGATCTAAGAAAAAGCTGAACCCCAAGGCTGGCACTTCAAGAAGAAGGTGAAGAATGTCTCCACCAAAAGTACTTGTTATCACTGTGGTAAAGAGAGCCACTGAGAAAAAAATTGCAAGGAATACCTTGCAACCATGAAATCGGCAAGTGTTGCTAAAGGTTTGTATATGATACAAACTAATTTATCATTAAGTACTTTATTTTTAGATTCTTGGATATTGGATACCGCTTGTGGCTCGCATCTTTACAAATTATTGTAGGATCTATAGGAAATAAGAAATCTAAAAAAAGGTGACTTCGAGCTATTCGACACTAGTGGAGAGTCCATTCAGGCTGAAGCCGTAAGAACTAGGATTTTGAAGTTGCCTTCGGGCAAAATTTTGGAACTGAAGATCTGTTATTATATTTTTAATATTGTTAGAAATATTATTTCTGTATCATTATTATTGGAACAAGATTTTGAAATAATTGTAAAGAATAATAGTTGTTCTATTTACTTTTCTAATGAATATTATGGAAGTGCCTGTATTGATAATGGTCTTTTGTTTCTTTCACTTAATGATAATGTACTTCATGTTGATAATATGAAGAAAAGAAAGAGAGAGGATGTGAATGTCATATACCTCTGGCACTGCTGACTTGGCCATATAAATAAGTTAAGGATTAACAAGTTATTCAAAGATAATTTCTTTGATCCTTATGATTATGAATCATATGGAACTTATGAATCTTGTCTCATAAAAAAAATGATCAAGATTTCATTTATTGGACATGGAGAAAAGGCAAATGACATTTTGGACCTTGTACATACTGATGTATGTGGTCTGATGTCGACTCAAGTTAGAGGTGGATACTCTTACTTCGTCATGTTTATTGATGATGGTCCAGGTTTGCATATGTGTATTTGATGAAATATAAATCTAAAGTCATTGACAAATTTAAAGAGTATCAAAGAATGGTTGAAAAATAAACTAATAAAAATATTAAAACTCTTCGATCAGATCGAGGAGGAGAATACTTATCCAGTGAATTTTTTGATTATTTGAAATAAAATAAAATACTCTCTCAATGGACACCTCCTTATACTCCACAATTAAATAAAATTATGGAAAGGAGGAATCACACCTTATTAGATATGGTGTGGTCTATAATGTGTTTCATGAATCTTCCGATATCTTTTTGGGGATATGCCCTAGAGGCTACAGCATATATTTTAAATAAAGTATCTTTTAAGTCTGTTTCTAGCACTCCATATGAAATATGAAAAGGAAAAAGACTCAATCTTAAGCATTTTAAGATTTGAGGTTGCCCAGCTTATGTGAAAAATATTGATGGACATAAGCTGGATACTAGATCAGAAAAATACAGGTTTATACGTTATCCCAAGGAGAGTATAGGATACTACTTCTATAACCCTACTCAACAAAAGGTGTTTGTTGGTAGGCATGCAATTTTTTTGGAGAAAGAGTTTATCCAAGAAGGAAGCAATGGGAGGTCTGTTGAACTTGAGAAAGTTCAAAACCTACAATCCATCTTGGACTCAACAAATGGTTCGCAACTAGATGTGCCCATTGTTGAGGTAAAGCCACTACATACACCTCCTCTTCGAAGGTCGAGTAGAGTGCGTAATGTACCACTCAAGTATGAATTTGTCATTGAGAATGACAATATAACCCACATCATTGAGAATGATTATCCCACAACCTATTCAGAAGCTGTCATGAGTAGTGACTATGACAAGTGGCTCAATACCATGAAATTCAAAATGGACTCCATGTATGTCAACCATGTATGGACTTTGGTTGATGCACCTAAGGGTGTGACCCCAATAAGCTGCAAATGGGTCTTCAAAAAGAAGATTGGAGCAGATGGCCATGTAGAGACCTATAAGGCTAGACTGGTGGTAAAAGATTTCAGACAAAAATAAGGTGCTGATTATGAAGAAAACTTTTCACCGATAGCCATGCTCAAGTCTATTCGGATAATGCTTGCTATAGCATCATACCATGACTATGAGATCTGACAGATGGATGTCAAGACTGCCTTCTTCAATGGAAACCTTGAGGAAGAAGTCTATATGACTCAGCCAGAGAGATTTGTCTCAAGTGGGAGAGTAAATCAGGTATACAAGCTCAATAGATCCATTTATGGATTAAAACAAGTATCAAAGAGCTGGAACATCCATTTTGATGAGACAGTCCAATTGTTTGGCTTCATCAAAAATATTAATGAACCTCGTGTGTACAAGAAGAATAGTGCAAGTGCTATTATCTTCTTGATTTTGTATGTGGACGACATACTACTCATTGAGAATGATATCCTAATGTTGCAATCGATCAAGACTTGGCTATCATAAAAATTTTTCATGAAAGACTTGAGTAAGGCATCCTATATACTTAGTATTAAGATCTATAGGAATAGATCAAAAAGGATGTTTGGCTTGTCCCACTCTAGGTACATTGACCTGGTGTTGAAGAGGTTCAACATAGAGGAAAGTAAAAGAGGTTACTTGCCCATAGGTCATGGCATAGAACTCTCTAAGAAGATGTCTTCTAAGACACCTAAAGAGAGAAATAAAATGAGTTTTATTCCTTATGCTTCAACTGTAGGATCAATAATGTATGCTATCTTATGTACCAGGCCTGATGTGGCTTATGCTTTGAATATTGTAAGCAAATTTCAGGCTGATCTCAGAGAGGATCATTGAAAAGCTGTGAAAAATATACTCAAGTACTTGAAAAGGACTAGCAATATTTTTCTAATATATGATGGATCTAATTTAAAATTGAAAGATTATACCAATTCTAGTTTCTAATTTGATCCGAATGATAGCAAATCTATATCTGGATATGTGTTCACTCTGTATGGTGATGCAGTAAGTTAAAAAAGTTTCAAACAGTAAACTGTTGTTGACTTGGTCACTGAGGCTGAGTATATTGCTGCAAGTGAGGCTGCTAAGGAGGCTATCTAGATGAAAAAATTTATCACAAAGTTAGATGTGGTTCTGGAGATTGAACAACCAGTGCTCCTTTATTGTGATAATACTAGGGTAGTTTCTCAAGCCAAAGAACTAAGATCTCATCATAAATCCAAGCACATCCAAAGACAGTTTCACCTCATTCGAAAAATTATCGAAAGATGCGATGTGATCGTGGAGCGAGTTGACACCAAGAACAATATAGCAAATTCATTCACTAAGGCCTTATCAATGCAGTAGTTGATCACCATCTTGATAGCATGGGTATCAAGTATATGTTGGGATGCGAAGGCGATTTCATGCATGTATTTTGAAATTTTTTCAAAAAAATTATAGCAGAAGACAACTAGATTAATCAAATTAATCTAACATGTATATGATCTAATTATCAAATCAACCTACTCTAGGATCTAAGATATGTTATATTGCATATAAAATCTAAAATAATCTGAAGATAAAATTAGCATGCATGCCTATGAGCAGTAGATCACATCTACTTCTAATCTGAGTTCAGAACTCTATACCTGATCGTGGGTCGATAATCTTTGCTACTAAGAGATATGGTGGAGAGGATCCTTACTGGTTGCTCATAACTACACATGCATCCGACCTCTATGAAAAATCCACTCGAAGCTCCGATCTGATCGGTTTTCTCGGGAGTGCTAGCTCGCGCGAAGACCTTCTTCTTGACTGATCTGGATCTTTTCTTTAAATCTATAGAACCTTTCAAGAGATTGAAGATGAACTTCTAGAGGAGATGAAGAGGTGAAAGAAGGATGGAGAAAAAAATAATTTTCTTCTAATTTATTCTCTCTTCCCAAACCCAAAGGATCAAAAATCTAAAATTCAAATTTTTGTGCACACCCCAAGATAGAGGACCCTCCTCTCTATTTTTCACATCATGAACCATACCCAAACTTCCACCACATGAATAACTCTTGTTGGTGCAGAATTCTGTCGATACTAGAGAAGCTGGAGTCGAGGGGATCGCGGCCACCACCGGGACCTGCAAGGAAAGTCTAAACTGGAGTTGGGGGTGCTCCGGCAAGACCCTCCGATGCTCAAGTCAATACTCTGCCTCAACAGAAATAAAGCACTCAAATGAAATTTTAACAGAGTTTCAAGATAGAGTTTTGAGCTTAGAGAAGAACGTATTTGGAGATCTCTTTTATAGATGGGAGAGTGTAACTGATTGACAGCGACGTCCGCAACTGCCTAGTAGTGGGCCGTTCGGAGCCACACGGAGTTTGTTACAGAGAGTAGTGGTGTCAGTGGGCCGTTCGGGGCCACATAGAGTTTGTTACAGAGAGTGGAGTTGTGTCCATTATCGCAACTTGCCAGAGAGTGGTGGGGCCACATGGAGTTTGTTACAGAGAGTGGAGTGATGTCCGTTGTCGCGACTTGCCAGAGAGTTCGGGCCGGATGGCTGAAGCTCAGTTGGGACGTCTGGTGGAGCGAAATAGCTCTCTGTATCAGTAATCTGAGAGAAACTCAGATATTTCTGAGGTTGCTGACGGGCTATTATTGGGTGCCTTAGGTGTTGATGCTGCAGACCAAAGTCATCTGCTGTAGAAGCTCGGGCGGAAACTTTCTGTTGGAGAAGTCCGACAGGAGTCCGATTGCTAGAGAAGTCCATCTAAAATTTATCTGATGTAGAAGCTCGTCTGAAGACTATCCGCTGGAGAGGTCCGATTTCATGAGGAATCCAGCAGAAGGTCGATCGATAGTGGAGTTTGAAAGGCATTGTGGAAGTTCATCCACTGGAGGAGTCTTAAGGACACTGTGGAAGGTTGACCGCTGGAGGAGTCTGGAATTCAATTCTATTATAGAAGTTAGGACGGAGTCCGATTCCTGTAGGAGTCCAGAAGGAGGCCGCTTACTGTAGAAGCTCGGACGAAGATCGGTTGCCGTGGAAGCTCGGATGGAGACTTCTTATTGTAGAAGCTCGGATGAAGTTCGCTTGCAATAGAAGTTCGGAGTAAAGATCTGGCTGGTGGAGCCCGTCTGTTGTAGAAGTTCGTCTGGGATCCATCCACTGTAGATGTTTGAATGGAGTCCGGCTCTTGTTGGAGCTCAGATGAAATTCGGAAGGCGGCGACCATCATAGAAACTTGGATGGAGTCTGGTTACTGTAGAAGTCCTGCTGTTGGAGAAGCTCAGTCATTGATGAAGTTCGAAAGACAAGCTCGACCGTGCCTGATCAGGTAACCATTGCCGTCGATGCCTCCTCTGACGTCGAGCCCGAAGTCCCCCGAGCCTCTTCAAGAAGCCCCCCGACTGAGGTTCCGACTCTAGAGACTCATCCCGAGGAGGCACTAGGGGCCGAAAGGAGGAGGAAAAAGAAGACATTGGCCCGCAAGACCCGCAGCAGCAGGACTGCCATCGAGGAGGCCGACAGCTCCGAAGAGGATCTAGAGGAGAATCCCTTCAACAATAGAAATTTAATAAAGAGATTGGTCGACGGGTGCATCCTACCCAAGGTCATCCACAAGATCGTCCACATCGATCCTGAACAGTGGGTCTGAGACTCTCTGGAGTCCTTTCTCGAGGTAGGCCGATTTACTTTTTCCTTCCTTTCGCTTCTTTACTTAGCTTACCCCTTAGCTTTCATATTGACTTCTTGGCTGTTCTTGCAGATTGGACACCAGCTCATCGCCAATATCGAGGCGATGAATAACGTCAAGAAGGAAGCAGCCCAGGTGGAGGAAGGTCGCCAGGATGAAGCTGCCCATCTCGAGGAGAAGGTCACCGAAGTTGTGAGTCTCCGAGAGGCATTGCAGAAGGAGGGACAAACCTCGGTAGATTTGAGGGCCACCTTGGATGAGAAAAGAAAGAAGGCAGAGGCCGAGGTCTCCGAGCTGAAGGCGCAGATCCTGACCCTAGTCTCGGAGGCAAGGATCCGAGCAGTGGAGGAGTTCAAGACCTCCTCCGAGATGAGGGATCTGAAGGTCCAGTTCGGCCAGGCTGCCTTCAACAAAGGCTTTGAGCTTTGCTAGGAGAAGATGGTCGGGAAGTTTTTCGAACTCGACCTTAACTTCCTGGATGAAGCGTCCGAGGATGAAGCTAGACCTTCTGAAGCCGCCGTCGGTCTCCCTCCAGTCGGGACTTCTCCGACTGTCGTGGCTACCATGACCGACCTTCTGGGAGCGCCGAGCTCCACCACTTCTGCCCTAGAGGTTCGAAACCTCTAATTTTATATTTTCTTTTTATTGTGACTTTTTCTCATTCTCTTGTACTTAAGAACTATTTAATCAATGAAATCGGATTCTTCTTTGAAGAGAGCTCCTTTTTCTTCTTCTTTTTTCTTCTCTTTTATTTCCTTACACTGATTTATGTTGTGATGCTCTTGTTTCTCAACAACAGTGCCCTGTCGAAGCTCTTTCCCTACCATAGGGGATATTCCTCTGAAGTCGATGATCTGGGATCTTAGAAGGAAAGTTAATCATCTAACAAAAGAATCAAAGAAGATGGATGATGAACTTCACAGGCTGAGAAAGAGCCATTCGGAAGCCACCACGGAGGTTACTCACCTTCGGGACCTCCACAAAAAAGACTTCATGGACTACACCCGAAAGAAGGCCGACTTCATGAAGGAGCTTGAGGAACTCCAGAAATACGCCAGCGACTGATCTTGGACTCAAGCTTCCAAGATCAGCTCCCTCGAGGTTGAGTTGGTGGCCGCACGGGAGAAGATCGGCCAATTGGAAGGGAGCTCGTCCTGGCTCACAACTCAAGCCAACCACGATCGGGACTAGTTAAAAAAATTCTCCGACCTCCAGAAGTAGCTACAGGACGCTGAGGTGAACTACAACGCCTATCGAGTCCGCTGGTCCGGGCAAGTAGACGACTACCGAAGGAGGCTCAAGACGGCGACCGACGAGGTTGCCCGCCTTCAGAGGCAGTTGTCCGAGAGAGCCCAAGCTATTTCGGTGCAAGGCTCCGATGAGCTCCGCTCCTTGAAGGGGACCATGGAAGAACTGTCCATGGCCCTTGAGCAGGAGAAGGCCGAACTGCAGCAACTGAAAATTCAGCTGGCCTACGAGCAGCAGGCGGTGAAGGAGGTGGAGTTCGAAGTTCTGAGGAAGAGGCTTCAAGAGTCGGAGGGCGAAAGCCGGTGGTTTCACCAAATGTATTGAGAGATGTTGTTAAGAAAGAAGGAACTGAAAGAAGAAGTTGAGAACTTAAAGCAATCCCTAACAATGGCTGAAACTGAGAGTCCGAAGTCTGAAGAAGCCGAGCTTCGTTAGAGCTTCTTTTATCTTTTGTTCTTCCATGTATTCTTTTCTTTTCTGGTTGTTTCTCTTTTTTTTTTTTTGACCTTCAAAGGCTTTTGTAATGCATTCTTTACTAATGAAATAAAATAGAATTTTCTCATCACCTTGTATACTATTGTTCTGAGTTGTCGTTTACCGAACTTCTCTTGTCTTTTATCTTGTTCAATGTCGATGTTATTTGAAGGTTTCTGGTCATCGTTGTGTTGACTCGCCCTTTTTGTTCATGATCGAAGATCTTTTCGAGGTCATTCGAGTTTAACGCTTTCTCCCGACGTTCGAGCTTGGGGCCCGAACTTCTCGTTACTTTGAGGAAGTCTATTTTCTTCCTCATTGAGATGAGGTCCCTTGAGTCTTAGGTGTAGTTCATTTTTTTTCTTTTTTTTTCTCTAGTGTAGCTCGTCGCTTTCCCTTTTTCTCTCTCCCTTTCTTTATGTTCGGATGAGGATTTTTCCTCTGCTTCTAACAGGATTGTATGGGTGTAGAGGAGCCACTGAGGGGGCTCTCCCCCTCATCCGATCTTAAACGACCAGATCTTCGTTTGTGTCAGGATGAGGTTCTCCTCCTATTTTCGGCACAATCAATTTTAGCTCATGTTAGGATGAGATTTTTCTCCTGTTCCTAATAGGGCTGTGGGGGCATATAAGGGCCGTTGCAAGGGCCTCTCCCCCCATCCGGTCTCTAAGTAATCGGACCTTCGACCTTGCTCATGTTAGGATGAGGTTCTCCTCCTGTTTCTAACATGGCTGTAGGGGCGGATAAGGGCCATTGCGAGGGCCTCTCCCCCCAATTCGATCTCTAAATAATCGGGCCTTCGACTTTGCTCATGTTAGGATGAGATTCTCCTCCTATTCTTAACATGGCTGTGGAGGCACATAAGGGCCATTGTGAGGGCCTCTCCCCCATCCGATCTCTAAATAATCAGGCCTTCAACTTTGCTCATGTTAGGATGAGGTTCTCCTCCTGTTCCTAACATGGCTGTGGGGGCGCATAAGGGCCATTGCAAGGGCCTCTCCCCCCATCCGGTCTCTAAATAATCGGGCCTTCGACTTTGCTCATGTTAGGATAAGATTCTCCTCCTGTTCCTGACATGGCTATGGGGGTGCATAAGGGCCGTTGCGAGGGCCTCTCCTTCCATCTGGTCTCTAAATAATCAGGCCTTCGACTTTGCTCATGTTAGGATGAGGTTCTCCTCCTGTTCCTAACATGTTTGATTTTGATTGTCTGAGAGAGCTACTTTTTGTCGTTGTAAGCTCATGCCAAAAGAAAAGATATGCGAATATGAAATTTTTATTTAAGGCAAAGTTATCGGTAATACATTCGTAAATTTTTTGAATTCCATGGTCGTGGAAGGTCTGCTCCTCCGAGTTCTTTTAGATAGTATGTTTCAGGCCGAACCACCTCCCTGACTTCATACGGACCTTCCCAGTTTGGGACAAATTTTCCTTGATTCTGAGGTTGTGAAATAGCGGCTCATCGAAGTACTAAGTCCCCCACTCTGAAGGCCTTGCTCTTGACACGGGAGTTATAGTAGCGGGCTACTTTCTGCTTGTAGGCTACCATCCAAACTTGAGCTGTCTCCCATTTTTCTTCTAACAAGTCGAGGTTGGCCTTGAGATCCTGTAAGTTGCACTGCTCGTCGAATGCCACACGACTCACACCGATAGAAGCTTGAGTTCGATCAGGATCACGGCTTCTGTTTCGAAGGCTAAGGCAAAAGGGGTCTCCCCTGTGGGTAGTCTTTGGGTAGTTCGGTATGCCCATAACACATGATAAAGCTCGTCTGCCCAAGTTTCCTTTGCTTTTTCAAGTCTCGCCTTGATTCCTTGTAATAGAGTCCTGTTAGTCACCTCGGCTTCATCGTTTGCCTGCGGATGGGCTACTAACGTGAAATTATGGGAAATGTTTAAGTCCTCACAAAATTTAGCAAATCTTGCTTCAGCAAATTATCGCCCATTATCAGTAATGAGAGTTCTGGGTAAGCCGAACCTACAAACGATTGACTTCCAGACGAAGTCCTGTACTTTAGCTTCTGTAATTTTTGCCAAAGGTTCAGCTTCGACCCACTTGGTGAAGTAGTCAATGACCACCAGGAGGAACTTTCGCTGTCCGGACATCATGAAAAAAGATCCAAGGATATCCATCCCTCATTGTGCAAATGGCCATGGGGCACTCAAAGGTGTAAGTTCGGAGGTGGGCTGTCTTTGGATATTCGCATATCTCTGACATCGATCACACTTTCTTTCATATTCAATGAAGTCGTGGTACATTGTAGGCCAGTAATAACTTTGTTGGAGCAGTTTATGGGATAAAGATCTGGCCCCCAGGTGACTTCCGCAGACTCCTTCATGTACCTCCCACAAGGCAAAGTCGGCTTCAGAAGATCGGAGATATTTTAGGAGGGGCAAAGAGTATGACCTCTTGTACAGCTTGCCCTCATAAAAGATATATCGGGAGGCCTGGTTTCTAAGCTTTCGAGCCTCTTTTGCATCATGAGGAAGAACCCCATCTTTGAGGTATGCAACCAGTGGGTAAATCCAGTTAGGTTCATGGCTGATCTCCATTATAAGCTGCGGTTCTTCCGTACTTGGACATTTCAGAACTTCGAAGAGGACTTCCTTGGGTAGTTCAGCCGAAGCCAGTGTAGCCAACTTGGAGAGAAGATTGGCCCTGGTATTTTTTGCTCTTGGAATCTGCTTGATGTCAAAGCTGCCAAAGGCAGGGATGATCTCTTTTACCTTTTCGAGATACTTGGCCATACTATCCTCCCGAGCTTCATAGTTTTCGCTGACTTATCCCACCATCAATTGGGAATCACTGTAGACTTGGAGCCGATCTACTTCTAATTCTTTGGTGATCTTCAGTCCTACAATCAGAGCTTCATATTCTGCTCCATTATTTATTGCAGAAAATTCAAAATGCAGTGCGTACTCTACGATAATTCTTTCTGGATTGACCAAGATCAGGCCCACGCCTGTGCCTGATATGTTGGAGGAACCGTCTACATAGAGGGCCCAAAAACCATCAGGGAGATCTGTTCTTTCTTCAGGGGAGTTCGGCTGGAGCCCCGGGTTGTCAGCTTCACCTCGTTCAAGTTCGACCTCTTTCAGAATAGTGCATTCCACTATGAAGTCTGCTAATATCTGAGCTTTTATCATTGGCTGAGGTCAATAGTTGATATCGAATTCTGTGAGCTCGACTGCCTATTTCGCTATCCTTCTGGAAGCATTCGCTCGATGCAGAACCGTCTTAATTGGCAGGTCGATGAGCAGTGTTATGGTGTGCCCTTGAAAGTAAGGTCGGAGTCTTCGAGCTGTAATCAACAAGGCATAAGTTAGTTTCTCTAATTTAGTATACCTAGTTTCAGCGTCTCTCAATACTCGACTTATGTAGTAGATCGATCGTTGAATTTTTGCTTCTTTCTTAACCAGAACTGCTGCGAGAGCCACAGGGGAGACCGCCAGGTATAGAAACAACTCCTCTTCAGATTCGGGCTTTGCCAATAATGGAGGTGAGCCAAGGTAGTTTTTCAATTCTTCGAACGCTTGCTGACATTCAGTGGTCCAACAGAAGTTTTTCGACTGCTTGAGAGTCTGAAAGAAAGGCAGGCACCGTTCGATCGACCTTGAGACGAAGCGATTCAGAGCTGCTACTCTCTCAGTAAGGCGTTGAACTTCCTTTATTGACTTCGGGGTGGTCATTTTCTGGATGGCACGAATCTTTTCTGGATTTATTTTGATCCCGCACCCTGATACCATGAAGCTCAAAAATTTCTCTGAGGTTACTCCAAAAGTGCACTTGGCTGGGTTCAGCTTCATCTTATATTTTCGGAGGGCGTTGAAGGTCTCCTCAAGGTCGGCGATGTGATTCATTGTGGATTTGCTTTTTACAAGCATGTCGTCCATGTAGACCTCCATGTTGTGGCCAATCTGCTCTTTGAAGATCTTGTTCACCAGCTGTTGATAGGTCGCCACTGTATTTTTGAGGCCAAAAGGCATGACCCTGCAACAATAAAGACCACGGTCAGTAATAAAAGCATTTTTTTCTTCATCCTCTAGTGCCATCCTGATTTGATTGTAGCCAAAAAATACATCCATGAAAGTGAGAAGCTCATGGCCTGAGGTTGCATCCACTAGTTGGTCAATTCTGGACAAAGAGTATCTGTCCTTTGGGCAGGCTTTGTTCAGCTTTTTGAAGTCTATACACATCCTCCACCTGCCATTCACCTTCTTGACGAGAACCACATTGGAGATCCAGTTTGGGTAGTTGACTTCTCTGATGAACCCGGCTTTCAGGAGTTTATCAACTTCCTCAGCTATTACTTTCTGCCTTTCCGGTGCATGACCTCAGATTTTTTCCTTCATCGGCCAATGTTTGAGATCAACAGCTAGATGGTGTTCCATGACTTCTGCATCAATCTCCGGCATGTCCGTCGGAACCCAAGTGAAAACATCCACATTCTTTTGTAAAAAATTGATGAGCTATGATCGTACCTCTTCTCCCAGGTTGGAGCCGATCTTCACCACATACTCCTCATTCCTATCATTCAAAGGAATTGAGACAAGAATTTCGATTGGCTCACCTCATTCTTCAGCAAGGTCATCGCGGGTGTATAATCCATCAACCGGACAGGGGTCAGACTGACCATTTCTTTGTAGGGCTATGTTATAGCAGTGTCTTGCCAGGACTTGATCTCCTCTGACCTCTCCGACCCCTTGGCTAGTAGAAAATTTCAACTTCAAATGGTAGGTCGATACCACAGCTCGGAGGGCATTGAGGTCGGGTCGGCCGAGTATTGCGTTGTAGGCAGACGGCATCCTTACTACCAGAAAATCCACTTGCGCTCTTGATTATTTCGGATATCGACCTGCAACTACAGTCAAAGTTATTACTCCTTCCACTAGCACAGCATTGCCAGTGAACCCTACCAACGAAGAGCTTATCGACCCTAATCGATCATCTGAAATGGATATTTTTGAGAATACATCGTAAAATAAAATATCGGCTGAGCTTCCACTATCAACAAGAATGCGGCATACATCATAGTCAGCAATATTTAAAGAAACTACAACTGCATCATTATGGAGGAATTGAATCTCCCGGGCATCTTCTTCAGTAAAGATTATAGATTCTTCAGTCCGCTGCTGCTTGGACGGTCCGACCGATCCACTGGCTACTCCCCACTGGGGTCCTCCAGAGATGGTGTTGATGATCCCGATTGGAGGCCGATCTTCAGGCTGTTCTTCCCTCCTTGGTGGCTCTGGCTGTGGTAGGACCCTCGGTCGATCCTCCCTACCTTCAGACCGACGTCGGATGAATCTGTCGAGCCAACCTCTTCTGATGAGCTCCTCGATCTCATCTCAGAGCTGAATATACTTCTTCGTGTTATGGTCGTGGTCACGATGATAGAGGCAGAACTTGTTAGGGTTGAGCTTCTCGGGGTGTGCGCGCATCCTTTCCGACCTTGGCAGCTGCTCCTTGACCTCCATTAGTACTTGGGCTTTTGAAGCATTGAGAAGGGCATAGCGTAGAATCTTTCTGGAGGAGAGCTCTGCCAAACTCTGTGGTCTGGGCTCCTCTGCCTACGAGCTCCGGGGAGAGTTTGGACATGCTTGTATCCGGGGAGAGTTTGAGAATGTGGCTGAGCTTCACTCGGCCCTTGTTCAACTACGAGCTTGCTGGAGTCACCCGCCTGCCGCTCCTTCGTGGCCTCCTCATCCTTCAACTTGAAGGCTTCCTCTGCTCGGGCATATCCTTCGGCCTGAGCTAGCAAATCGATGAAGTTCCTGGGATACTTCTTTTTCAGAGAAAACAGAAGATCGTTCTTTTGAAGACCGCTCTTCAGGGTGGCCATTGCAACTGATTGGTCCAAGTTTCGGACCTCCAATGCAGCGGTATTAAAATGGTTGATATAAGTTCGGATGGATTCTCCCTCCTTTTGCTTGATGTTGATGAGGGACTCTGAACCTCTCTGGGGATGTCGGCTGCTGACGAAATGAGCCACAAACTGATGGCTTATTTGATCAAAGGAGAAGATAGTACCCGACTTCAATATCGAGTATCAATTTCTTGCTGCTCCCTTCAAGGTAGACAGGAAAGCTCAGCATAGGATAGCGTCTGGCGCACTATGGAGCAGCATCATTGTCTGGAAGGCCTCCAGGTGGTCAATTGGATCTGAAGTCCCATCGTAGCTCTCAAATTGGGGGAGCTTGAAGTTCAACGGGATTGGTTCCTACATAATCATTTGAGAGAAAGGAGGATCAGTACAAATATCTTCACTGTAAGTAGGGGGAGCATGGCGGAGCTCTTCGATCCATCGGTTCATCTCTTGGAACCTTTGATCTAGGAGATCCTCTCGACTGCGAGTCTCGAGGGTCTTCTGGTAGAACGGAGGTAGGGACCCTCCGGGGGTGGAATCGTGATCAGACAGAGGGCTCTCCGCCTTCTGCTTTTCCTTTCCAGGGAACACAGGGCAACTGGCCCAAGTGGGCCGCCCGATCATCGAATTCTGAAACTCTGGCGATGCTCTTTCCAGCCGCACAGATGCCTGCGGCTACTGCTGCTACTGCTGCATGGCCTGCACTACTTCGATGAGGCCCCTAACCTGCTGAACCAGCAAGTCGAACTGCTCCATGCCGACTGCCGTTGTCGGAGGAGGAGCTTGAGAAACTGGGGATGAGGTCGGAGCTTGTGGATCTTGCTGAGATCTGGCCACGAAGGCCATAAATCGCTTGGTGGATGCCTTTCGGGGAGGCATCAGGTGGGGATCTGACAGGAGAAAAGGAAGAAGATGTCGAAGAAGATGACCGGAGACAGTCTCATTGAGTACTCCTTTAAGAACAAGGGTCCTGCGAAGACACAGGCCCTTCCTCTAGTGCCAATTCTGTTGGTGCAGAATTTCGTCAATGCCGGAGAAGCTGGAGTCGAGGGGATCACGGCCACCGTCGGGACCTGTAAGGAAAGTCTAAACCAGAGTTGGGGGTGCTCCGACAAGATCCTCCGACGCTCAAGTCAGTACTCTACCTCAATAGAAATGGAGTACTCGAATGAAATTTTAGCAGAGTTTCGAGATAGAGTTTTGAGCTTAGAGAAGAACGTATCTGGGGGTCTCTTTTATAGACAGAAGAGCGTAACTGATTGACAGCGACATCCGCAACTGCCTGATAGTGGGCCGTTCGGGGCCACGCGGAGTTTGTTACAGAGAGTAGTGGTGTCAGTGGGCCATTTGGAGCCACATGAAGTTTGTTACGGAGAGTGGAGTGGTGTCCATTATCGCGACTTGCCAGAGAGTGGTGGGGCCACGTGGAGTTTGTTACAGAGAGTAGAGTGATGTCCGTTGTCGCGACTTGTCAGAGAGTTCGGGCCAGATGGCTGAAGCTCGATTGGGACATCTGGTAGAGTAGAATAGCTCTCTGTCTCAATAATCTGAGAGAGCTCGAATGTTTCTGAAGTTGCTGACAGACTATTGTTAGGTGATGCTGCAGACCGAAGTCATCTGCTGTAGAAGCTCGGGCGAGAACTTTCAGTTGGAGAAGTCTGGCAGGAGTCTGATTGCTAGAGAAGTCCATCTGGAATTTATCTAATGTAGAAGCTCATCTGAAGACTGTCTGCTGGAGAGGTCTGGTTTCACGAGGAATCCAGCAGAAGGTCGATCGATAGTGGAGTTCGGAAGGCTTTGTGGAAGTTCATCTACTAGAGGAGTCTTGAGGACACTTTGGAAGGTTGACCGCTGGAGGAGTCTAAAATTCAATTCTATTGTAGAAGTTCAGATGGAGTCTGGTTCTTGTAAGAGTCTGGAAGGAGGCCGCTTACTGTACAAGCTCGGACGAAGATCGGTTGCCGTGAAAGCTCGGATGGAGACTTCTTATTGTAGAAGCTCGGATGAAGTTCGCTTGCAATAGAAGTTCAGAGTAGAGATCCAGCTGGTAGAGCCCATCTGTTTTAGAAGTTCGTCTAGGATCCATCCACTGTAGAAGTTCGGACGGAGTCTGGCTCTTGTAGGAGCTCGGATGAAATTCGGAAGGCGGTCGACCATCGTAGAAACTTGGATGAAGTTTGGTTACTGTAGAAGTCCTGCTGCTGGAGAAGTTCAATCATTGATGAAGTTTGAAAGAAGTTTGGAGTAAAGTCGATCGTGGCTGGAAGAAGTCTGGAAGAGATTCGAAGAGTAGTCGATCACTGTAAAAAATCGACTGATAGTGAAGTCCAGAGAGCATTTGGAGCAGTCCGGTAGATGAATGGAGGAGCTCATTATTGGAGAAGTCTGGATGGCACGATAGGAGTTCATCCATTGGAGGAATCTAGAGGACACTATGGAAGGTCGACTGCTGGAGGAGTCCGGATGGTATTGTGGAAGCTCGGACGGTCGGGGAGGTTCAGAAAGACGCCGCACTAGGTCGGAAGCCGGAAGAGCCCTGGGAGGGTCGGCCTTTTACGAACTTCAGCTAGGGTTATTTTATACCCAACAACTCTTTTCTGGTATCTTACACATAAAAAAAACCATAAAAGCACCTTTTATAGGCATGTAAGGAGATGGGGTGAAGAGTCCTAATGATCCTGGACTCTTATAGGATTCTATCTTCCTTCATAATTCTACATCTAAAAATATATGAAAAAATTATGAGACATCCCTTTTCATATTTTTATATAGTAAACCAGTTCTCCAACTAATCTTTCACAAAAAATCTCCTTAAAATGTTTCACATATAAGGAGAAAAAAATTTATTGGCATGGAGAGGTTGATCTGGATGAGAACAGATTCTCTTGATAAGGAATATTTTAAAATCTAATTTTAGAACTTTTCTTTTATCAAAATCAAATCATATTTTTACATGAGTTAGATAAGGGAAAAGGCTCTTTGGTATGAGAAAATCTCAGACAAAATAATTTTGTGTGTAGAGATATATGGTGTGCAATCTAGATTGGCGTAGGGAGAAGAGTCCTATTCCAATAAGGACTCTAAGCTTCCTTATTTGAATCCAAACCAAATCACATTTGGTTTAGCCCAAATAAAATATATGAAATCCAATGTAATTAAGCTCATAAATTTTTAATTAAATTTTAATCAAATTAAGAATTGATTGAACCAAAGTCCTGATCAAATTAGAGATAATTTTCTCTTAGCGATTAGATCATCTCATAACCTAATCGAGTCAAACCTAATTGAATCAAATTCAATTAGATTATATTTAATCCTCTTTGCTCAATCAAATTGAACTAATTAGCAATCTAATTTCTAATTAATTCTTTATTAATTCACTAACACTTGATAAATTAATTTATTATAATTTTTGTATAAGGTTAACCATCAATTAAGTTGATGATTAAGCCTTTGAACGATTCTCAATCATTGATCAGCTATATGATCAGTCAGAAACTTCTTTTGAATGTGATCTCATAGGTTCAAACCTAAGTCAGAAGTACAGAAATAATTTTTAGAACCAATCGATGTAACCATCAAGCAATGATTATCCGACGTCCGAATAGATCGAATGATGGCAAAGCAACATTCAAGAACTTATTGACGTATGGTTACCATATAATTCATCTCTTTGATCCTGATGCTCGAGGATGACCAAAGATTTAACTGTCAATCCTAGACAAGTCATCCACATTATATTTTAATCTTTTTCAAATCCATCACATAAATTACTCGAGCCTAGATTTTGCTAAATTGAAATACACTGATGCATATCTCTTACTAATTCGAAGGGGTCAATCCCATTTTGACTCACGCACCGACTTGACAAGTACTTGACTGTTGGGTATAAAATACCCCCCGATCGAAGTTTGTAAAAGATCGATCCTTCCAGGGCTCTTCCGGCTCTCGATCTTATGTGTGGCATCTCTCCGAAACCCTTCGACCATCCGGACTTCTCCGACAATGAACTTCTACACTCATCCATTGGGCCACCCCAAAGGCCCTCTGGGCCCCGCTGTTAGCCGACCTTCTACAGCAACCAACTATTTTTCGAATTTCTTTCAGACTTCGTCTGCATCCGAGCTTCCCCAACAGTGAGATTTCTACGGTAACCAGACTCCATCCAAGTTTCCATGGTGGTCGACCGCCTTTCGGATCCTAATCGAGCTCCCGCGAGAGTCGAACTTCTACTACGAACGGTCTACTCCGAACTCCTACAGTGGGCTATCTATCCCAGACATCTACTGTAAGCAAATTCCATTCAAGACTCTACTGTAAATGAATTTTCTCCAAACTTCTATTACAGGTAGACTTCAGCTGAGCAACTTCTCCGGTGGATGGGTTTCGGACGAGCTCCAGCAGCTGGGTCCCTGCGATAGCCGATTGCCTCCGACGTCTGTCGAGCCTCCCCAGTGCTATTCGAAGTCCATCACCGGCCAACCTCCTACCAGGCTTCTCATAAAATTGGACTTCCCCAGTGGACGATCTTTGGATGAGCTTTCGCGTCAGATAAATCCCAAATGGACTTCTCTAGCAATCAGACTTCTCCGGACTTCGCTAACAGAGAATCTCCATCCGAGCTCCTACAGCAGGTAACTCCTGCCTAAAACGTCAGCGCCCGAAGCATCTGACAATAGTAGATTTATCAGCGACCTCAAAACATCTGAGCCTCTCCTAGAATGACGATGTAAAGGGCCATTCTGCTCCATCAGGCATCCCAGTCGAGCTTCAGCCGACGGATCCAAGCTCTCTGGCAAGCCACGACAAGGGCCACTACCTTACTCCACTCGCTGCAATGGATTCCACGTGGCTCCACCACTCTCTGACAAGCCATGACAAGAACCGCCACCCTACTCCACTCTCTGCAACGGATTTCATGCAGCTCCACCACTCTCTGGCAAGTCATGACAATGGACACCACTCCACTCTCTGCAACAAGCTCCACGTGACCCTGAACGACCTCTGACGCCACTACTCTCCGTAACAAACTCCGTGCGGCTCTGAAAGGCCCACTATCGAACGGTTACAGACATCGCTGTCAGTCAGTTATGCTCTCCATCTATAAATAAGGATCTCCAGATACATTCTTTTCTAAGCTAAAAAAAACTCTATCTCGAAACTCTACCAAAATTTTCGCTCAAGCACTCCATTTTTGTTGAAGCAGAGTACTGACTTGAACGTCGGAGGGTCTTGTCAGAGCACCCCCAACTCCGATTTAGACTTCCCTTGCAGGTCCCGATGGTGGCTACGGTCTTCTCGACTCCAGCAACTCCAGCTTCGACAGAATTCTCAACTCCAGCAACTCCGGCTTCGATAGAATTCTGCACCAACAGAATTGGTGCTAGAGGAAGGGCTTGTGTCTTCGCAGTACCCTTGCTCTTAAAGGAGTGCTCAACGGGACTGATTTCGATCATCTTCTCTGACATCCTCTTCTCCTTCTCCTACTAGATCTTCACCTGATGCCTCCCCGCAAAGCATCCACCAGGCGATCCACAGCCTCCGCGGCCAAATCTCAGGCTCTGGCCTCACCTTCAATTTTCCAGGCTCCCCCTCCTCCTCCGGCAACGATGGTCGATGTGGAACAATTCGACCTGCTGGTTCAGCAGGTCAGAGGCCTCACTGAAGCGGTGCAGGCCATGCAACAGCAACAACAGCCGCAGGCATCAGTGCGATTGGAGAGAACATCACCGAAATTCCAAAATCCGACATTAGGATGGGCCACTTGGGCCAGTCGCCCCGTCTTTCCCGAAAAGACAAATTCGAGGGTGGAGAGCCCTCAATCCGATCATGATTCTACTCTCAGAGGATCTCTACCTCCATTCTGCCTAAAGACCCTCAAGACCCGCAGTCGAGAGGATTTCCTGGATCGAAGGCTCCAGGAGATGAACCGGCGGATCGAAGAACTCCGCCATGCTCTCCCTGCTTATGGTGAGGACATCTGTACTAACCCACCCTTCTCTCAAATGATCATGCAGGAACCGATCCTATCTAACTTCAAGCTCCCCTAATTCGAAAGCTATGACGGGACCTCGGACCCGGTTGACCACTTGGAGGCCTTCCAGACAATGATGCTGCTCCATGGCGCGCCAGACGCCATTCTGTGCCGAGCTTTTCCATCCACCCTGAAGGGAGCAGCAAGGAACTGGTATTCGATGTTGAAGCTGGGTATCATCTTTTTCTTTGACCAGATGAGCCACCAATTTACGGTTCATTTTGTTAGCAGCCGGCATCCCCAGAGAGGTTCGGAGTCCCTCATCAACATCAAGCAAAGGGAGGAGGAATCCATCCGGGCTTACGTCAACCATTTCAACATCGCTGCATTGGAGGTCTGGAACTTGGACCAATCGGTTGCGATGGCCGCTTTGAAAGGCGGCCTTCAGAAGAATGACCTTCTGTTCTCCTTAAAAAAGAAGTACCCCAGGAATTTTGCCGATTTGCTGGCTCAGACCGAAGGATATGCTCGAGAAGAAGAAGCCTTCAAGATGAAGAATGAGGAGACCGCGAGAGAGCAATAGGTGAGAGACTCGAGCAAGTCCGCAGTTAAAAAAGGGCCGAGTGAAGCTCGGCCACGTTCTCGAACTGATGGAACCAGATCTAGGGTTTCAGGGTTAGATCTTGAAACTTTTTCAAGATCATACAGCGGAAGACTAAAATAAATCAAAAATTATTTTTTAAAACCATAGAATCCCTAGATCTAAGATCCTATTACATGATTATTACATAGCATTAAATCAGAAATTAAAATATATAAATATAGCATGAACTACATGTTGATCATATCAACATGTTTCTATACTACATCTAATGTATGTATTAAACAATAGATCAGATCTATTACCTTGTAAGTTAGACGTTCTAACCTTGTTGATCTGAGCTTGAGGATGATGTTGCAAGCTGCACATGCATCCGGCCTCTAGGAGTCATCCACACGAGCCCACGAATCTCGATCAGAAGTCCTGCTTCAGGAAATCAGCACAGTATGCTAGTACTGCACTGATCCTTCTTTGATGGTTGATCAGGTACCTCCTTCTTCTTGATTTGGACTCTTCCAAAGATGGAAAGTAGAAGGAGGAGTTTCAGATCTAAGACGCTCTCAGAAAACTCAAGATGGAGGGAGGAAAGATATGAAAACAAAAACCCTAAAAGAAGACCCTCTTCTTCTTCACGTTTTTTCTCTCTAGACACCCAAACTTGCATCTTTTATATCTCTATGACCCAAAGGTATTTCTCTCTAATTTTTGTATGACATAAAGGTCTCTCAAATCTCTAACTTCTTATAAAATTTCATAAAGAAACTCATCTTATATAGAGAGATATGATAGAGTCCTTGTCTAAGTCAAACACCTAGTCAAGGCTTATCCAAACATGGCAAGTTAAGGGATGCCCAACTCTTGAGAACCTCCTTCATATTTTTGTACATGGATCACCAAAAAAGGATGCACAATGTATACCCTAAAAGCCATGAAAATTCCAAAAAAAATTTAGATAAATTCGGTGCAAAATTGAAAGAGTTTTGGATTTCTAAAACTCTATCTCATAGAATTCGAAATCCAAACTTATTCCTTTTAGATTTGATCCAAACCACCTTCCATGTAATAAAGAAGAGAGGAGACCTTTTGTGAACGTGGGAGAGATCTGAGAGAGGGCTTTTGTCACACAAAATAAGTGAAGATTGGCATTGAATAAGAGAGAGGGCGTGGAGAAGGCTTATGTGGCGCAAGGTGGAATCCTAGTCTTACTAGGATTCTGTCTTATGACTTGTTTTAATTTGGTTTCCCAAACCAAATCAAATCAAAATTAGATCAACCCAATTAAAATAGGTTTTAACCCAATTAAGAACCTAATTTAATCAGATTAAATTAGATTTAAATCTGATTTAATTTTTTAATCAAATTAGAAATTAGATTGACCCAAGTCCTAGATGAACTAGGACTAGTTTTTCCTTGCAATTGGCTTATCCAATAAACCAATTGGACTTGATCCAATCAAGCCCAAACCAAATCTAATTAAATCATATTTAATTAGACTTAATCTCAGCCCATTGGCTTAATCAAATTAAGCCAATTAGCAATCGAATTGCTAATCGATCCTCCTACAACACTTGCACTGGGTTAAATGTCAATCGTATTGATCATTTAACCCTAGAATGATTCTTAATCGTTGATCAACCATCTGATCGGATCATGAACTCTAATGTGTGTGACCTCATAGGTCCGAACCTAAGCCTGTAGCATAGGAATAAATTTTTATACCAATCGAAGTGACCATCTAGCTATGGTACCCGACGACCGGATAGGTCGAATGTGTAGAACAACATCCTTAGAACCCATGCGGATATAGTTTTCATATAATTCATCCCCTTGACCAAAATGATCATAGGACACCCCAAAGTTTAACTGTCAACTCTGATCAGGTTGTCCACATTATATTTTAAAATATCAAATCCATCTGATGGATTACCCTGGCCAAGGTTTTGCTAAATTGAAATACAGCGACTCATTCTTCTCCAACTCTTGGAGTGGTCAATCCCATCTCGATCACACTCTGACTTCGCAAGTACTTGACTGTGCCCAGAAGCCTTCCATCCCTGAATTAGAAATTCAGTTAGTCCAGTACCAAAGCACAGTGAGTTGCTTGCAAGTCACTGAGGCGATCTCAGGTCTAAGGGACACTTATACCTATATCCCATCACAGACATTCTCGACAGCAGAATGCTCTGGAGTTGGTCACGTTCAATGATGATGTACCCTTACATCTCACCTGTATGCCATACCAGTGTCTCCACACTCCTTGGTTAAGAGGACAACCAACCCATATGGCCTACAGCGACCTATGCTCGATAGAAGCTGTCGTCCTTATTAACAGCCTATCATTTGGTCGTGAACAGTTTTAAGGACTAATCGATAAATCCTCTCTTTATCGAACTTAAATAGTCCTAAGGACTTCATCATAACAACGGAGTTCATTAGAAGATGAAAGCTTATGATGAATATGCCAAATATATTTTATTTATTAACAAATCAATTACAATACTTGGTTGCTCAACCATCAACAGCTTGACGATTGGCTTTTTGGAACATATTTCCCAACAACTCCCACTTATCCTAAAGCCACTCGGCATAGTATCTAATACCCATCTTCGACTTGTGGTTGTCGAACTCCTTTATCGCCAGTGCTTTAGTGAAGGGGTCAGCCAGGTTCTCCTTTCCGTCGATCTTCTGAAGGTCGACGTCACCTCGATCCACGATCTCTCGGACTAGGTGGAAGCGGTGCAAGATGTGCTTCATCCGCTGATGTGCTTTGGGTTCCTTCACCTGAGCTATGGCACCAGTGCTGTCGCAATAGAGCAGGACTGGACCATCGAGGGAGGGTGCTACTCCGAGCTCATTGATGAATTTCCTCAGCCACACAGCTTCCTTCGCGGCATCCGATGCTACGATGTACTCTGCTTCACAAACAGAGTCTGCCACAGTATGCTGCTTGGAACTCTTCCAGCAGATGGCTCCACCATTCAGAGTAAAGATATAACCCTACACACTCCTGCTGTCATCATGGTCAGATTGGAAGCTAGAGTCTGTGAACCCCACAAGTTTCAGATCTGACTCGCCATAAACCAACCTTGGTCCTTAGTATTTCTCAAATACTGAAGGATGGCTTTAACCACTTTCCAGTGGTTTTCTCCAGGATCAGATTGGTATCTACTCACTACTCCTAGTGAGTATGCCACATCTGATCTTGTACATGTCATGACGTACATGATAGATCCCACGGCTAAAGCATATGGGACTCTACTCATACGCTCTCTCTCTTCAGAAGTTGTCGGACAATCCTTCTTAGAGAGAGAAATTCCATGGCCTATCGGTAGATAGCCCTTCTTGGAATTCTCCATGCTGAACCTCTTCAGCACAGTGTCTATGTACATGGACTGGGATAACCCAAGCATCCTTTTAGATCTATCCTTATAGATCTTCATCCCTAGGATGTAGGATGCTTCACCCAAGTCCTTCATGGAGAACTGTGATGACAACCAAACTTTTATTCCCTGTAGTGCGAGAATGTCATTCCCGATTAAGAGAATATCATCCACGTACAAGATAAGGAATACCACAACTAGACCATTTGCCCATTTATAGATACAGGGCTCTTCTCCATTCTTAATGAAGCCATACATTTTGATCACCTTATCAAAATGCATGTTCCAACTCCGAGAAGCTTGCTTCAATCCATAAATGGATCTCTGAAGCTTGCACACCTTGGACTCATCTGTGGATGTAAACTCCTCAGGTTGTATCATATACACCTCTTCGGTCAGCTCTCCATTCAGGAAAGCTGTCTTTACATCCATCTGCCAGATCTTATAATCTAGATGGGCAGCTATTGCAAGCATTATCCGAATAGATTTGAGCATTGTCACAGGAGAAAATATCTCGTCATAATCAATACCATAACGTTGACGATACCCCTTCGCTACCAGACGGGCTTTATAGGTCTCCACCTTTCCATCTGCACCCCTTTTTCTTTTGAAGACCCATTTACACCCAATGGGTTTAACCCCTTCAGGTGGGTCAACCAATGTCCATACATCGTTGACCTTCATGGACTCCATTTCGGATTTCATGGCTTCAAGCTATTTCTCGAAATCAGGTCTCTGCATTGCATCCATATAGGTGATCGGATCCTCATTATTCTCATCAAGTTCGATGGGATCACCATCTTGGACCAAGAAACCGTAGTATCTGTCCGGCTGACGCGGTACTCTATCGGATCACCTTAATGGTGCAGGTACATTGAGCTTCGGATCTGATCTAATCATATCTGACTCAGGTTCAGCTATTGGTGTCGGTCCTTCTACCTGTTGAACTTCATCAAGCTCAACCAAAGAGGCAACGGTTCCTTCACCAAGGAACTCTTTTTCTAAAAAGATTGCCTTAAGGCTGACGAACACCTTTTGTTCATCAGCATGGTAGAAAAAATATCCTTTTATCTCTTTGGGGTACCCTCTGCATTGCATCCATATAGGTGATCGGATTCTCATTATTCTCATCAAGTTCGATGGGATCACCATCTTGGACCAAGAAACCGTAGTATCTGTCCGGCTGACGCGGTACTCTATCGGATCACCTTAATGGTGCAGGTACATTGAGCTTCGGATCTGATCTAATCATATCTGACTCAGGTTCAGCTATTGGTGTCGGTCCTTCTACCTGTTGAACTTCATCAAGCTCAACCAAAGAGGCAACGGTTCCTTCACCAAGGAACTCTTTTTCTAAAAAGATTGCCTTAAGGCTGACGAACACCTTTTGTTCATCAGCATGGTAGAAAAAATATCCTTTTGTCTCTTTGGGGTACCCTATGAATGAGCATTTGTCAGACCTAGGTCCAAGTTTGTCTGTGACTAATCGTTTGACATAGGCCGGGCACCCCCAGACCCTAAGGTGTGAAAGTGCTGGCTTACGTCCCATCCATATCTCATATGGAGTCTTAATTACAGACTTACTTGGAACCCTATTTAACAGATAACAGGTCGATTCGAGTGCATATCCCCAGAAAGATATCGACAAGCTAGCAAAACCCATCATGAATCGGACAATGTCTAACAGAGTCCGATTCCTCCTTTCAGACACACCATTATGCTGTGGTGTTCCTGGAGGAGTCCATTGGGAGAGAATCCCATTCTCTCTTAGATATGTGAGAAACTCACTAGAAAGGTATTCTCCTCCTCGATCAGATCGAAGAGTTTTAATACTCTTCTCAGTTTGTTTTTCTACTTCACTTCAGAATCGTTTGAACATTTCAAATGAATCCGACTTATGTTTCATCAGATAGACATATCCATATCGGGATAGGTCATCCATGAAGTTATGAAGTAGAAATATCCACCTCTAGCATTGGTGCTCATGGGCCCGCATACATCAGTATGTACTAGGCCCAAGAGCTCAGTAGCTCTCTCACCTTTTTCAGTAAAAGGTGACTTGGTCATTTTACCAAGAAGACAGGACTCACAGGTTGGAAGTGATTCACAATCACTGACTTCGAGGATTTCCTCTTGAGTCAACCTGTTTATTCTGTTCTTGTTTATATGACCTAGCCTACAGTGCCATAAGTAGATATCTGACATACTAACTAATCTAGGGTGCTTGCCAGTAGAATAGACTCTTATCAGGCTTGATCTTTTTGGTCTGGCTCTGCACTGATGTCCCAGCCTGAACTTGCACCTTCTTCACTTTCTTCTTCTTGTTCTTCTTTCCTTTCTTAAAAGATCGAGAACCAGAAGACGAACCTCCCACTAAGTTCACCGACTCTTTGTAAAGTTGGTGATCTTTCTCAAAGTTCTGAAGCAACCCCAGTAACCCGTGGTAGTTCTCTTCAATCTTTGTCATTCTATAATGAGTGAGGAATGGGAGATAAGACTTGGGCAGCGAGTTCAGTATTGCATCTTTCTCAAGCTACTCATGCAAGGAAAAGTCGAGCTTGCTCAATCGTTCCATCAGCTCGATCATGTACAATACATGATGAGTGATAGAGGCATCATCCCGCATTTTGGCGTTGAAGATGGCACAACTAGTCTTGTGCCTCTCCACGTCATCGGGTGTGCCAAAGGCATCCTCCAACACTTAAAGCATGTCCTTTGGCTGAGCCATCTCGAATCTGCGACTGAACTCGTCGCTCATAATAGCCAGCATGATACAGCGCACCGTGGTCCGATCATTGAGCCACTTCTCGTAAGTATCTCTGACTGTTTCACATGCATTGATAGTTGGCTCCTCAGGTGCAGGATCCATTATCACATATAGGATCCGTTCATGCTCCAGGACTATCTTCAACTTTTGGTACTAGCTACCGAAGTTGGGTCCCACCAACTTATCATTGTCCAACAATGATCGGAGCGATAGAGAAGTGGCCATATTTACACAAAAGAGAACCATAACCTAATTAGTAATTGATTCATTAAACCTAAAGATTTGGACTTTAATCAAAAGGTTTCTCCCACTATTTTATTCGAATTGATAGCCTCTACCTCCAACTCGAGGAATTACCTTAATTCCTTAGTGGGTACTAGAATCCACTTAGACTGCACACAAGCCCAACTTTGGATGGCCAACCCATGTACATCTAGGGGTAGGTTCATAACCAATTATTTCTCTAAACAATTTCTAGTAATTTTAATTTTGCCCCAGAAACCTAATCAGTAGGCTTTGGCCTCCATTGTAAGGATCCAGTTAGGTCCAACCATTAACATGATGATACATGGTGTATCTAACCAACGAATGATTAAGCCCAACTTTGGTTGGCTCACCTAACCACCATTAGAGAGATACTTCCAAGTCGTCATATGATGAGTGATAATTCCATTAGTCAACAAGCACCAGGTCTTTGGGTCTGCAATGATTATTGAGTTAATGGACTCATTATCAAACACCTTAATGGGAGGCTATGACTCAGTTATCTCCATAACTTTGTCATTTTAAGGACCTAATAATTTTAGAGGATTTAAATAATATAGAGGATGAGGTCAGATGAACCAGCTTATCATGATCCTCCCACTGGCTTCACCAAGTCAGCTTAAGGGAGACCAGGGTTGGTCTAGGAGCACCTAAATCAGTCACACTGATTTACCTAGCTGACATGGGTCAACTCGAATAGTCAAGTGATCCGATCAAAACATAATTTCACCAAGAGGCCAGGTAAGTTCGATCAGTGGGAGGGTCTGCCAAAGCTTGCCTTAGACACCATCAGAAATGGCCAGGTAAGCGGGCTTCCAATTAAAAACCATCGGTCTGGTTTACCTTAGACACCAAATGGTTTAATTAGTTTCAATTAGATCAACCTAACAGTTCGTGCTAGACCGCTTAGCCAAGAATCAAGTCCATTTAGTTCTCATTAAAGACATGGACTTGACCAACTACAACTATTGTAATTGATCTAGAGAATCCTTGACCTAATCTAAGACAATAATTGATTAGATTTAGTCAATTCTCTAATTAAGTCCATCTTCAATCTAACCATAGGTCTAACCCAATTAATGGACCTAATTCCCGCTAACCCATTAACCCAATGTGTTATGGTTTGTGTCTTAGGTTCTTCAATTCACAATCCTAGAACCTATTCAAACAACTTCTTAATTCTTAATTAAGTTTTGGGCTGAGGGTTGGGTTTGGCTTTTCAAAAAATAATTTTCATATATGTAAAATAATTTTACAATATGATTCTACCAACCATATTGCATGTTTGATTCATAATCAAGATACAAGTGAAATAAACATGAAACTACTTTAGATCTAATCTAAACAGGTTCATGTAATTGAAACAGTTTCAACTTTAAACAATTTCTTTGCACAAAAATTATTTAACAAAGAGATTTTATTTCAGATTTAAACACCTTTTAAATCTAATAAATCATAAATTTAATCTAGATCATATCTAACAAATTTATGATTAAAGCTAGATCTACACAAACTAGGACAACCTTTGCACTGTAAGGGGTAAACCTTACAGCAGGACAACCTTGCAGTTTGTGATTGATCTAAAATTTTAATTTTAGATTTAATAATCAGATTATAAATTAAATCTAATTTAAAAAATAATCTAAGTATGTATAAATAATCATGTAATAAAGAACCTAGGCTCTGATACCAATTGATGGAACCAGATCTAGGGTTTCAGGGTTAGATCTTGAAATTTTTTCAAGATCATACAGCGGAAGACTAAAATAAATCAAAATTTATTTTCTAAAACTAGAGAATCCCTAGATCTAAGATCCTATTACATGATTATTATATAGTTTTAAATCAAAAATTAAAATATATAAATATAGCATAAACTACATGTTGATCATATCAACATGTTTCTATACTACATCTAATGTATGTATTAAACAATAGATCAGATCTATTACCTTGTAAGTTAGACATTTTAACCTTGTTGATCTGGGCTTGAGGATGATGTTGCAAGCCGCACACGCATCCGGCCTCTAGGAGTCATCCACACGAGCCCACGAATCTCGATCAGAAGTTCTGCTTCAGGAAATCAGCACAGTATGCTAGTACTGCACTGATCCTTCTTTGATGGTTGATCAGGTGCCTCCTTCTTCTTGATTTGGACTCTTCCAAAGATGGAAATTAGAAGGAGGAGTTTTAGATCTGAGACACTCTCAGGAAACTCAAGATGGAGGGAGGAAAGATATGAAAACAAAAACCCTAGAAGAAGACCCTCTTCTTCTTCACATTTTTCTCTCTAGACACCCAAACTTATGTCTTTTATATCTCCACGACCCAAAAGTATTTCTCTCTAATTTTTGGATGACACAAAGGTCTCTCAAATCTCTAACTTTATTCAAAATTTTATAAAGAAACTCATCTTATATAGAGAGATATGATAGAGTCCTTGTCTAGGTCAAACACCTAGTCAAGGCTTATCCAAACATGGCAAGTTAAGGGATGCCCAACTCTTGAGCACCTCCTTCATATTTTTATGCATAGATTACTAGAAAAAGGTGCACAATGTATACCCTAAAAGCCATGAAAATTTTTAAAAAAATTTGGATAAATTCGGTGCAAAATTGAAAGAGTTTTGGATTTCTAAAACTCTATCTCATAGAATTCGAAATCCAAACTTATTCCTTTTAGATTTGATCCAAACCACCTTCCATGTAAGAAAGAAGAGAGGAGACCTTTTGTGAATGTGGGAGAGATCTGGGAGAGGGCTTTTATCATACAAAATAAGTAGAGATTGGCGTTGAATAAGAGAGAGGGCGTGGAGAAGGCTTATGTGGCACAAGGTGGAATCCTAGTCTTACTAGGATTCTGTCTTATGACTTGTTTTAATTTGGTTTCCCAAACCAAATCAAATTAAAATTAGATCAACCCAATTAAAATAGGTCTTAACCAAATTAAGAACCTAATTTAATCAGATTAAATTAGATTTAAATCTGATTTAATTTTCTAATCAAATTAGAAATTAGATTGACCCAAGTCCTAGTTGAACTAGGACTAGTTTTTCCTTGCACTTGGCTTATCCAATAAACCAATTGAACTTGATCCAATCAAGCCCAAACTAAATCTAATTAAATTATATTTAATTAGACTTAATCTCAACCCATTGGCTTAATCAAATTAAGCCAATTAGCAATCAAATTGCTAATCGATCCTCCTGCAACACTTGCACTGGGTTAAATGTCAATCGTATTGATCATTTAACCCTAGAATGATTCTTAATCGTTGATCAACCATCTGATCGGATCATGAACTCTAATGTGTGTGACCTCATAGGTCCGAACCTAAGCTGGTAGCATAGAAACAAATTCTTATACCAATCGAAGTGACCATCTAGCAATGGTACCCGACGACCGGATAGGTCGAATGTGTAGAACAACATCCTTAGAACCCATGCGGATATAGTTTTCATATAATTCATCCCCTTGATCAAAATGATCATAGGACACCCCAGAGTTTAACTGTCAACTCTGATCAGGTTGTCCACATTGTATTTCAAAATATCAAATCCATCTGATGGATTACCCTGGCCAAGGTTTTGCTAAATTGAAATACAGCGACTCATTCTTCTCCAACTCTTGGAGTGGTCAATCCCATCTCGATCACACTCTGACTTCGCAAGTACTTGACTGTGCCCAGAAGCCTTCCGTCCCTGAATTAGAAATTCAGTTAGTCAAGTACCAAAGCACAGTGAGTTGCTTGCAAGTCACTGAGGCGATCTCAGGTCTAAGGGACACTTATACCTATATCCCATCAGAGACATTCTCGACAGCAGAATGCTCTGGAGTTGGTCACGTTCAATGATGATGTACCCTTCCATCTCATCTGTATGCCATACCAGTGTCTCCACACTCCTTGGTTAAGAGGACAACCAACCCATATGGCCTACAGCGACCTATGCTCGATAGAAGCTGTCGTCCTTATTAACAACCTATCCTTTGGTCGTGAATAGTTTTAAGGACTAATCGATAAATCCTCTCTTTATCGAACTTAAATAGTCCTAAGGACTTCATCATAACAACGGGGTTCATTAGAAGATGAAAACTTATGATGAAGATGCCAAATATATTTTATTTATTAACAAATCAATTACAATACTTGGTTGCTCAACCATCAACAGCTTGACGATTAGCTTTTTGGGACACATTTCCCAACACGAACTCCTTTCGAACATAGGCACTCGGCCACGTTCTCGAACTCCTCCCAGACATAGGCACGTCTGGACTCCTCCCCGAGCTCGTAAGCAAAGAAGCCCAAACCGTCGAGTTCGATGAGGCTCTCCTCTCGGAAGGTTCCACAGCTACACTCCTCTCAACATCTCGAAAGCTCAAGTGCTGATGGAGGTTAGGGAGCAGCTCCCAAGGTTGGAGAGGATGTGCTCGCATTCTGGAAAGTGCAACCCAAATAAATTTTGCCTCTATCATCGTAACCACGGCCACGACATGAAGGAGTGTATTCAGCTTCGAGACGAGATCGAGGAGCTCATTAGATGAGGTTGGCTCGACAGATTCATTTGACGCTGACCTGAAGGAAGGAAAGATTAGCCTAGGGCCCTGCCACAGCTGAAACCACCAAGGAGGGAGGAGCAGCCTGAAGATCAGCCTCCGATTGGGATTATCAACTTCGTCTCAGGGGGACCCCGACGGAGAGCAGACCTTCCGCGACTATAGGGTTCGAAAAATCTATGAATGCATTACCGACAACTTTGCTCTGAGTAAAAATTCTTTTCATATTCGTGCATTTTTTCTTTTGGTATGAGCTTATAATGACAGGAGATAACTCCTTCATACAAACAGAATTAAGAGTGTTAGAAACAGGAGGAGAACCGCATCCTAACATGAGCAAAGTCGAAGGCCCGATTTCCTAAAGATCGGATGGGGGGAGAGGCCCTTACAATGGCCCTTATGTGCCCCTACAGCCTTGTTAGGAACAGGAGGAGAACCTCATCTTAACATGAGCAAAGTCGAAGGCCTGATTTTTTAAAGACCGGATGGGGGGAGAGGCCCTTACAACGGCCCTTATGTGCCCCCACAGCCTTGTTAGGAATAGGAGGAGACCTCATCCTAGCATGAGCAAAGTCGAAGGCCCGGTTTCTTAAAGATCGGATGGAGGGAGAGGCCCTTACAACGGCCCTTATGTGCCCCCATAGCCTTGTTAGGAACAGGAGGAGAACCTTGTCCTAACATGAGCAAAGTCGAAGGCCCGATTTCTTAAAGATCAGATGGGGGGAGAGGCCCTCACAACGGTCCTTATGTGCCTCCACAGCCTTGTTAGGAACAGGAGGAGAACCTCATCCTAACATGAGCAAAGTCGAAGGCTCGATTTCTTAAAGATCGGATGGGGGGAGAGGCCCTCACAACAGCCCTTATGTGCCCCCACAGCCTTGTTAGGAACAGGAGGAGAACCTCATCCTAACACAAGCTGAAATTGATTGTCGGAAACAAGGGGAGGACCTCATCCCGACGTAAACAAAGATCTGATTGATCAACAAGGAGGAAAGCTTCCTCAACGACTCCTCTATACTCTCATGACCCCGTCAAGAACAGAGGGAAGACCCTCACTCGAACATAGAAGAAAAGGAGATACGAGAAGAAAAAGTGACGAACTACACCGACAATAGGTGAAAAATGAACTACATCAAAGGCACTAGGGACTTCATCTCAACGAGAGAAAATATCCTTGGCGAAAATCTCCAGTCCCTAAGGGTGAATCGACACAGCAACGATCAAGAATCCTCAAACAGCGTCGACATCAAACACGACAAAAGACAAAAGGAGTCTGGTAAACAACCGGTTAATACCAGTATGGGCGAGGTAATAAATAATTTCATTTTCATCTCATTGGTAAAGTATACATTACAAAGCCTTGAAGGCCAAAAAAAAAAGAAGAAGAGAAAAGAAGGGATGAGGTAAAGGAAAATTCTCTTTTCATTTCATTGGCGAAGTGCATGTTACAAAGCCTTTAAAAAAAAAAACAACACAAACAGCTCTAAAGAAGCTCGGCTTCGTCAGACTTCGAACTCCCAGTTCTGGCCATCGTCGAGAATTACTTTAAGTACCTAGCTTCTTCTTCCAGTCTCCCTTTTCAGATCAGCAATTACTCCAGCATTATCTTCAAAGTACATGTAGACACCACTTTTTTCGCGCCATGGTTTTCGCTGCCTCACGATGACGGCGGGCATGACCTTCTATCTTAGGTCAGGTTCCCCCTCACAGTGATGGCGGGCATGACCTTCTTCCTGAGGTCAGGTTTCCCCTCATGATGACGCACACCGGGAAACACTCACGATCGAAGATATGCCATAAGCGCGGGCTCTGGGTGCTCAAGGCGAAATATGACTGGATCTGTCTCTTCTACCCTCACCTTCTTCGCCAACCCAGAAGTTGCAGCGCCTTCCCGCTCGTGGGCTTTCAGACTCTGGGCTAACATCTGAGCCGCGTCCACGCCCATATCTGCAATGAAGGAAGACCAGCACAGTCTATAAACGGAGCCGCGAAAGCAGAGAAAGTTTTGGGGCTAACCCAAGCTGGTCTGAGGGATGCGGGGATACAGAGATGAGGATGACTCAACAGACACCTAAGGCCAGGAAGGAAAGACCGAAGAAACTCCTGTGCAAAGTGAGATCCTCGAAGGGGGGAGGCAGGTTTAAATAGGCGACAGGGTCCGATGCAATAAAGACTGCAGGACTCCTCAGACCAGTCCATAATCGCCACGTGGCCCACTCACCATGGCAAGCGACTGGAGGTGGTCGATAATTAGTAAAACCATTATGGCATCATACCTAGGACTGTGCTCCGATGAAAATTTTGAAAAGAAGAAATCTTTTTCGAAAAGGCTCCAGTACCAGCATGCCGAACGTCAAAATATCTGGCAACCATCGAGTGTGAAAATCAAGGGGACCAGCTTCGGTCGTAAAAATTTCCCTGTACTTCCTTCATTCAGAACCCGAACTTGGAAGTAGGGAGCTTGGTGTTGGGTATAAAATACCCCCGATCGAAGTTTGTAAAAGACCAATCCTTCCAGGGCTCTTCCAGCTCCCGACCTTATGTGTGGCGTCTCTCTGAACACCCTCGACCGTCCGGACTTCTCCGATAATGAACTTCTGCACTCATCCATTGGGCCACTCCAAAGGCCCTCTGGGCCCCACTGTTAGCCGACCTTTTACAGCAACCAACTATTTTCCAAATTTCTTCCAAACTTCATCTGCATCCGAGCTTCCCTGACAGTGAGATTTCTATGGTAACCAGACTCCATCCAAGTTTCCACGATGGTCAACCACCTTCCGGATCCCAATCGAGCACCCACGAAAGTCGAACTTCTACTACGAACGGTCTACTCCAAACTCCTACAGCGGGTTGTCTATCCCAGACATCTACTGTAAGTAAATTCCATTCAACCCTCTACAGTAAATGAATTTCCTCTGAACTTCTATTACAGGTAGACTTCAGCCGAGCTACTTCTCCGACGGATGGGTTTTGGACGAGCTCCAGCAGCTGGGTCCCTGCGATAGCCGATTACCTCCGATGTCTGTCGAGCCTCCCTAGCACTATCCAAAGTCCATCACCGACCGACCTCCTACCAGGCTTCTCATAAAATCGGACTTCCTCGGTGGACGATCTTCGGATGAGCTTCCACATCAGATAAATCCTAGACGGACTTCTCTAACAATCAGACTTCCCCAGACTTCGCCAACAGAGAATCTCCATCCGAGCTCCTATAGCAAGTAACTCCCACCTGAAACGTCAGTGCTCGAAGCATCCGACAACAGTAGATTCATCAGCGACCTCAGAACATCCGAGCCTCTCCTAGAATGATGATGTAAAGGGCCATTCTGCTCCATCAGGCATCCCAACCGAGCTTCAGCCAATGGATCCAAGCTCTCTAGCAAGCCACGATAAGAACTGCCACCCTGCTCTACTCTCTGCAATAGATTCCATGCAGCTCCACCACTCTCTGGCAAGTCACAACAACGGACACACTCCACTCTCCGCAACAAGCTCCACGTGGCCCTGAACGACCTCTGACGCCACTACTCTCCATAACAAACTTCGTGTGGCTCTGAACGGCCCACTACCAGACGGTTACAGACGTCGCTGTCAGTCAGTTACGCTCTCCATCTATAAATAAGAATCCCCAGATACATTCTTTTCTAAGCTAAAAAAAACTCTATCTCGAAACTCTACCAAAATTTTTGCTCGAGCACTCCATTTCTGTTAAAGCAGAGTACTGACTTGAACATCGGAGGGTCTTGCCGGAGCACCCCCAACTCCAGTTTAGACTTCCCTTGCAGGTTCCAATGGCAGCCACGATCTTCTCGACTCCAGCAACTCCGACTTCGGCAGAATTCTCGACTCCAGCAACTCCGGCTTCGGTGAAATTCTGCACCAACATTGACTATACCCAGAAACCTTCTATCACTAAATTAAAAACTTAATTAGTTTGGCATTAAAGTACAGTGAGTCACTTGTAAGCCATCTTGGTGATCTCAGGTCAGAGGGACATTTATACCCATACCCTTCGCGAGCTACCCTTGACAGCAGAGTGCTCCGTAATTAGTCACGTTCAATGATGATGTACTCTTACATCTCACCTACATGCCATACCAATATCTCCATACCATTTGGATACGAGGGTAACCAATGCATATGGCACACAATGACCTACACTTGATATCGCTATTGTCTTAGTAATAGCGTATCATTTAGTCGCGAACTAATTTAAGGACTATGCGATAAATCTTTCTTTATCGATCAAAGTAGTCCTAAAGACTTCATCACAATATAGGAGTTTGTTAGAAGATGTATCTTTGTGATAAAAAATATCAAATAACTTTTATTATTTATCAATTCATTCACATTTATAATTAGCGCAATCATCAAACGATTGACTTTAGGACATAATTTCCAATAACTCTCACATGGACTAAAGCCAATTAGTATAGTACCATATATCCATCTTCGATTTATGATCTCAGAACTTCTAGATACTGAGGCTTTAGTAAATAAGTTAGTCATGTTCTCCTTTTCGTCAATTTTCTAAAGTTTGATGTCACTTTAACAGATTTTTCTAAATAAGGTGGTAGCAATGCAGAATGCCTGGTAAGCTAATGGAACTCCAGTGTTGGAATTCTGGATTTGGTGCATGCATATGTGTTTCAAAATTTTTATTTTCTAAATACCACAGTGGAGAATAAGATTAAAATATTTTTAATTTAAATTTTATATGTATAAAAATATAAAACCACATGGATCAATTTCATATGCTGAAATTGATGTATGCTGAAATTCAGATTATGATCAAATCACATATCTGTTTCACAATCCCTTTCATCAAAATTGAATCTGAAAGAGATGAGGCTCTCTGTTAGTCGTACAAGTATCCGACCTCTATGAGTATCCACTCAGGATCAACCAAGAATAGTCCTCTGTTGGTGCAAAAATCTGCTTGCGCCGGAGAAGCTGGAGTCGGGGAAGCCGCGGTCACCGCCGGGACCTGCAAGGGAAGTCTAAACCGGAGGTGGGGTTGCTCCGGCAAGACCCTCCGACGCTCAAGTCAGTTCTCTGCCTCAACAAGAATGGAGTGCTCGAACGAAGAATTTAGCAGAGTTTTGAGATAAGAAAAATGAGCTTAAAGAATAACGTATCTGGGTCTCCCTTTTATAGGCGAAGGAGGCAACAGATTGATGGCGACGTTTGTAACCGCCTGGTAGTGGGTCGCCCATGGTCAGGGGGAATTGATTGCGGAAGATGGTGGAGCAGACACGTGGCCATCACCGTGGCCTGCCATGTGGAATCTGTTATGAGGGGTGGAGCAGCGTCCGTTGTCGTGACTTGCCAGCGGATAGGAGAATCGCATGGTATCCGTCGTAGGAGGTGGAGCAGGTTCGTGGCCGTTATTGTGGCCTGCCAGGGGATAGTGGAGCTATGCGAAATCCGTCACAGGAAGTGGAGCAGGGTGGCGATGGTTACTGCGGCCTGTCAGGGAATGATGGAACTGCGTGGAGTCCGCCACAGGAAGTGGAGCAGGGTCGTGGTCGTTTTGGTGACCTGTCAGGGGGCGTGGATCTGTCGATTGAAGCTCGGCAGCGGCCGGAGCCCGATTTCTGTTGAGGTCCGGGAGAGGTCCTCCTGGCGGTTGGGGTCGTGGGTGGAGCCCGACTCCCGGGGGAGTCCGGGCGGAACCCTCTCGGAGCCGAAGTTGCGGGCGAAACCCGGCTCTCGTAGGAGTCCGGGCGGAGTCTGCTTGCGGCTGTAGTCGTTGGCATCGGAGATGAAGCTCGGCTCCCTTAAGAGCACGGGCGAAGTCTTCCTGCAATTTAAAATTAAAGGCAAAGTCCGGCTCTCGTAGGAGTCCGGATGGAGCTTACCAGCAGTTAAAACTGAGGGCGGAGCCCGGCTCCCGTAGGAGTCCGGGTGGAGCTGCGCTGCTGTCGGCGGTGGAGCCCGACTCCCGTAGGAGTCGGGGTGGAGCTGCGTTGCTGTCGACGGTGGAGCCCGGCTCCCGTAGGAGTCCGGGCGGAGCTGCGCTGCAATCAAAGTTAAGGGTGAAGTCCGGCTCCCGTAGGAGTCCGGACGAAGCTTACCAGCAGCTGAAACTGAGGGCGGAGTCCGGCTCCCGTAGGAGTCCGAGCGGAGCTGCGCTGCTGTCGGTGGTGGAGCCCGGCTCCCGTAGGAGTCGGGGTGGAGCTGCGTCGCTGTCGACGGTGGAGCCCGGCTCCCGTAGGAGTCCGGGCGGAGCTGCGCTTGCTGTCGGCGGTGGAGCCCGGCTCCCGTAGGAGTCCGGGCGGAGCTGCACTGCAATCAAAGTTAAGGGTGAAGTCCGGCTCCCGTAGGAGTCCGAACGAAGCTTACCAGCAGCTGAAACTGAGGGCGAAGCCCAGCTCCCGTAGGAGTCCGGGCAGAGCTGCGCTGCTGTCGGCGGTGGAGCCCGGCTCCCGTAGGAGTCGGGGCGGAGCTGCGTCGCTGTCGACGGTGGAGCCCGACTCCCGTAGGAGTCCGGGCGGAGCTGCACTTGCTGTCGGCGGTGGAGCCCGGCTCCCGTAGGAGTCCGGGCGGAGCTGCGCTGCAATCAAAGTTAAGGGTGAAGTCCGACTCCTGTAGGAGTCTGGATGGAGCTTACCAGCAGTTGAAACTGAGGGCGGAGCCCGGCTCCCGTAGGAGTCCGGGCGGAGCTGCACTGCTGTCGGTGGTGGAGCCCGGCTCCCGTAGGAGTCGGGGCGGAGCTGCGTCGCTGTCGGCGGTGGAGCCCGGCTCCCGTAGGAGTCCGGGCGGAGCTGCGCTTGCTGTCGGCGGTGGAGCCCGGCTCCCGTAGGAGTCCGGGCGGAGCTGCGCTGCAATCAAAGTTAAGGGTGAAGTCCGGCTCCCGTAGGAGTCCGGACGAAGCTTACCAGCAGCTGAAACTGAGGGCGGAGCCCGGCTCCCGTAGGAGTCTGGGCGGAGCTGTGCTGCTGTCGGCGGTGGAGCCCGGCTCCCGTAGGAGTCGGGGCGGAGCTGCGTCGCTGTCGGCGGTGGATCCCGGCTCCCGTAGGAGTCCGGGCGGAGCTGCGCTTGCTGTCGGCGGTGGAGCCCGACTCTCGTAGGAGTCCGAGCGGAGCTGCACTGCAATCAAAGTTAAGGGTGAAGTCCGGCTCCCGTAGGAGTCCGGATGGAGCTTACCAGCAGTTGAAACTGAGGGCGGAGCCCGACTCCCGTAGGAGTTCGGGCAGAGCTGCGCTGCTGTCGGCGGTGGAGCCCGGCCCCCGTAGGAGTCCGGGCGGAGCTACGCTGATGTCGGTGGTGGAGCCCGGCTCCCGTAGGAGCCCGGGCGGAGCTGTGCTGCTCGGAGTTGATTCCGTCGAGGATCTCGGCTGTGGGTATTTTATACCCAACACCCTCTATAATCTGAATTTTGATTCTCCAAACTTTAGCCTGCTGAATCTGAACGAAGCCTGGATCGTGATCAACACTTGATCTTTCTTTTTGATCTTCTTCTCCTCTTCTTTAGAGTTTCTCCTTACTATATACTACAACCAGATACTAGAAACCAGCAAGAAAGAGGCATCCAAACTCCTCTGGGTGTGAAACTCCTTGGGATGTGCGTCCCAAGGAAGGGGTGTATAGAACACCCAAGAGAAGAGAAAGGGAGAGGAAAAGAGGGCATGGGGAGAGCCTTTGGGTGTGAGAGGCTACTAATTTTGATGCTCTAAAGATCTTAAGGGAGGTCCCTTTAAATAGACATAAAGATTGAATCCTATTCTATCTCATAATACAAGTCCTACTTGCATTAGGATTCCTATTAACTTATGTTATCCAACTTACATTAGGAAGCCCATTAGGCACCAACTATTGGAGCCCTTGCACCCATAATTAAACATCCTCTTTTGCACCCAAAAGACATCCCATATGAAAATCAAAGGCCCTCTATTAATGGACATGCCCAAGTTGATCAAATCTAAGTGGCGCCCCAAAATAACTATCAAGGATATTCATAAGGGACTTGCACCCTTAATTTATATGATCCATAATCTTAGACATCCAATAATTGAAGTCTCATGAATCTTATTCATATAGATTATTAGTAAGTAATTAAGTTAAAATTATCTTAACAAATAAGTAATCCCAACAAAAAGAGAAATTAGATCCAACTATGTGCTAGCAATGTTACCATGAACCCAATGGGTTTTTCTAAACCCAATTGACACTTCATAAGCTCAATTTCTTATTTCAAACCTAATTTCTTTGTTATGTGATCCCATACGTTTCATTCTATCTGGTAGTAAGATATACAATGATCTCTATCATAATATCATTGAAACTCTTTTCAATGGGTCGGAACAATTCTACTCTAACTCAGTAAGGATTGTCGATCCAGAACAATCCTAGTGAGCTCTCACAATCCACCAATGACACCTAGCAATATGTAGTGGCAATCTAGTAGAACTGAAATGAATCTCTAGGTGTAGTTAATGTGTAATTTAGTTCCTCTATCGTGAGTCTCGACTAGATGGCAGGTCATGGATAAATCATCAAATCTCAATATCAGTCATATGATAGATTGATTAGCTCAAGTCCAGTTGTGACTTCTATGAAAATTTTTTTTCATCAATCACACTGTTTTAGCCCTAGACTCTTGGACTTAGCCTCTCAAATCTCATAGGACTGCTCGATAGATCCTATTTTGATATGCACCCCACTCCTACAGTGGACCAACTGTCGCCAACATCCACTATAAGGGCTCATTGAGACTCATGTTTATGTGTCAATCAAACTTCAGCAGTTTCACTGTGAGTAACAGTACCATCTTAAGTCAAAAAATTAGTCACACAACTACAACATCGGGATAATCACTGATGATTGAATAAAAATCTAAGTGATCTCTCGTATGGTCACACTCAGTGCGAGTTATTCTCTAACAACCATCTGCACTTATCATCTTGTGTCTTTATACAGTATATTAGAGATCTATCTATCTTAAAGAAAGTGATTTATGCGTCAGTCTATTCAGATCTATCATCATCTTCATGATGAACCTATGACCGGGAGCCTTTAGGAATTAAATATATGTCTCTAATTCTCTGAATAGAAGAAAATAGTTTCCCTCCAGAATGCCCAGGTTGCATCTAAAATTTTTTTCTAATATTCTACTTGTTTAAAGATCAAATCTTTATCTGAATCATAGCAGAACCAGGGATCAAATCTCAAATTATCTGATATAAATCTTTGTGAAGGCCTGAATATGCAGACCCTCTACTTCGCATGCATGTCAGACACCGCAAAAAAGCAGGATGAACTCCAATCCAATTGACTTCGTAACTCAATCAATTGAGGGATGAGATGTGATGATGTGACACCTCACACCAGCAAGTAAGATGCCCAAGAAGGATCCATGCCCAAAGAAAGGGGGCTGCAATAAAGGGAGAGATGTAGAAGATGAAGGACCTCTCTCTTCACAAGCCTGTCTCTCTCTCTTTTTCTCTTCTCTCAATTTAATTTATTTACTATTTTATTCTCTTCTTTCATCCATAGGTAGAGACCCTCTCTATTTATAGATGATTCTCATAATCTAATGAGAGGAGGACTCTTTATTCAAATCTGATTTGAATTGGTCTAATACTCATGAAAGAAGAACTCCTACATGAGATATAATTGCCATCACTTATGACATCCACTTTGCACCCACTCCCACACCCACTTGGGATGCCCCAAATATGCACCAAATCAATTTTTGGTCATGCTTCATGAGTGGGTATTCTTAGTGCAAGTTGGAATACTCAAATCTCATCCAAAATAGGTCCGATTCGAAGTGGTTTGAAATAATTTCGAAAAGCTGTCAATCCTAAACTCTTTAGGACTTTTGTACCAAGTCTAACTTAAATTTTGAACCTATTTAAGTCTAATTAATTCAGATCTAATCTAAAATTAATTAGTACTTAAATTTAATTTTTTTATATATTTCATGAATCATAGATAAAAATTGTTCATTCCTAGGATTGAACCTAAACCTCATATATAGTGCTAGCTAGACATAGTCAACTCTTTAATCCCATTTGATCAAAAACTCAATTCTCAATCAAGCTAGCTTATATGTTCAATCAAGTCAAGTACTTCAAGATTGGACATATAAACATAGGTCAATTCCTTTCTATTTTGTCTGACTTGTGTGCGTGACTCCATAAGTTCAAACACTAAGCCGGTAGCATAGGAACCAAATTCTGTACTAATCGAGATACCATCTAACAATGGTTCTCGATGTCCAGATAGGTCAAATTATCACAAAAAAATATTCCAAAATCTATACTCATGGTTACCGTATAATTCATCCTTTTGACCCTGGTTGCTCTAGGATGGTCTCAGGTTAACTGTCAATCGAGATTGCTTCATCCACATTGTATTTCAACCTTTCAAATCTATCTCATGGATTAACCTGGCCAAGGTTTTACTAAATTAAAATACAGTGATACATCAACTCTAATAATCCAGAGGGATCAATCCCATCTTGATCCACACATAGACCTCACAAGTACTTGACTGTACCCAATAGCCTTCCATCACTGTATTAAAAATCTAGATAGTTCAGTACCAAAGCACAGTGAGTTGCTTACAAGTCACTATGGTGATCTCAGGTTTAAAGAATATTTATACCCATATGTTTCATGAGCAGCTCTTGACAGTAGAATGCTCAGCAGGTGAGTCACTTATTCAGTGATGATGTACCCTTACATCTCATCTGTATGCCATATCAGTGTCACCACACTTCTTGGTTAAGAGGACAACCAACCCATATGGCACACAACGACCTTCACTCGATTAACGTCATCATCCCATAATGACGTATCATTTGATCGCGAATTTGTTTAAGAACTATATGATAAATCCTCTCTTTATCGTACACTAGCATAGTTCTAGAAACTTCATCACAGTACAAGAGTTCAAGGAAGATGTCACTTTGTGATGAAAAATATTAGAATAACTATTATTCAATAATCAATAATTCATATACAAGGATGAACTCAATCGTCACACGATTGATTTTAGGATACAATTTCCAACAACTCTTACTTGAACTAAAGCCAATCAAAGTAGTATCTTATACCCATCTTCCATTTGAAGTCATCAAACTCTTTGATCCCGAAAGCTTTAGTGAAGGGGTCGACTAGGTTCTCCTTTCCGTCGATCTTCTGAAGCTCGACGTCACCTCAGTTCACGATCTCTCACACTAGGTGATAGCGGCGCAGAACATGTTTAGTGCGATGGTGCGACTTAAGTTCTTTCGCCTGAGCTATAGCACTGGAGCTGTCATAATACAGTAGGATAGGATCATCAATAGAAGGTACAACTCTCAGCTCAATAATAAACTTTCGCAACCACACCGCCTCCTTTGCAGCATCCGATGCAGCAATATATTTTACTTCGCATATAGAATCGGCCACAGTATGTTGCTTGAAACTTTTTCAGCAAACAGCTCCTCCATTCAAGATAAATATGTAGCCCGACACGCTTCTACTGTCATCACAATCTGACTGAAAACTGAAATTAGTATATCCCACAAGTTTCAAATCAGAGTCTCCATAGATAAGCCATTGGTCTTTAGTATTTCTCAAATACTTAAGAATTACTTTTGCAATCTTCCAATGCCTCTCATCCGGATCTGACTGGTACCTACTCACTATCTCTAGTAAATAGGCCACATCTGACCTTGTACATGTAATAGCGTACATGATAGATCCCACTACCGAAGCATATGGTATTCTACTCATGCGCTCTCTCTCCTCAAGAGTTGTCGGACAATCCTTCTTGGAAAGAGTAATTTCATGGTCTATCGAAAAATAGCCTTTCTTAGAATTATCCATGTTGAACTGCTTCAACAAGGTGTCAATGTACGTGGATTGGGACAATCCAAGCAACCTTCTAGATCTATCCCTATAGATCTTCATTCCTAGGATGTAGGATGCTTCTCCCAAGTCCTTCATAGAGAACTGTGATGATAACCATAGCTTCACACTCTGTAAAGTCGGGATGTCATTTTTTAGTAACAATATGTCATCCACATACAGCATAAGAAAAATGACCACAGAATCGCAAGCTCATTTGTAAATGTAAGGCTCTTCTCTATTCCTAACGAAGCCATACATTTTGATTACTTCATCAAAATGCATGTTCCAACTCCTCGATGCCCGCTTAAGTCCATAAATTGACCTTTTCAGCTTGCACGCTTTCGACTCGTCTGTGGATGTGAACCCTTCAAGTTGTATCATATACATCTCTTCTTTTAGCTCTCCATTAAGAAAAATAATTTTGACATCTATCTGTCAAATCTCATAATCTAAGTATGCAGCGACAGCAAGCACAATCTGAATGGACTTGAGCATTGCCATAAGAGAGAACGTCTCGTCATAGTCAATACCATAATGCTGACGGTAACCCTTAATGTTAGATGTGTGCCCTAGATGCCAAATTGGCTGACATATTCCTGTATAAATCTAAGGATAAATTTATAATTTTGACTATAAATCAATAAATGGATAATTTTTCTATCACATTATATACATTATTTCTGTGATACATCCTTTGAGTTAGTAGGAATGTCAATTCATATTTTTAAGAGTTAAAAATTTAAGGCATGAATTTACATAACTAACTCATAAACAGCTCCTGACCATAGGATCATCACGAGGATGGTGATCGATCTGAAAAGTTGGTGTACGATCACTTCCTTAGGGTAGATATGTCTTGAGTCTACGGTGTGGAGATACCAGAGTGAGAGTACAGGCATTCGTTGAGAATGAGAGTACTGAGCATGACTATATCGAGCAGTCATAAGAAAGTCTACCTTCTCGTCGATGACTAGCTCGATGCTGCAGTTGTGTGTCTAGTTCTTTGACCTGAGGTGCATCGACAGTTCACCTTGAGTGTGTTATAGTTTGACTATACCATAACTCAATCTCCTAGCCATTCGAAACCCTGAGGTGTATGTTGGCTGTAGTATATTCATTGTAGGAACTAGGTCGCACCAAGATGGGATCTATCAACCTCAGTAGATGAGAGGAGTAGTCCAATGATGATCGAAAGATCGAGTCCTTAAGCCCATGGCCATGACAGAGTAAAATAATGAAAAAAGAGTTTTCCATTGAGATTTTATATCAGACTCAGATCGATCGATTGATTCATATGACTGATGTTGGGTTTAACGAGTTCACCTTAACCCTAATTCAGTCAGGACTCATGATAGAGGAACTCAATCACATAGGTAGCTGCACTGAGAGGTTCATCTTCAATTCTGATAGATTGCCATCACATACTGCTAAGTATCCTGGTAGATTTTGGGAGCAATTAGAATGATATTGATGATTGATCATTCTAATTGTCTGAATCAGAAGAGTTCTGATCCATCGAAAGGAGTTTCAATGATTTCGATTATGAGATCACGACATGTCTCATTACCATACAAAATTGAACCTACCTAGATCACACTAATAAGGGTTAGGGTCTGGATGTCATCAATTAAGCTAACCCAATTGATTTGGATAAGATCCAATTAGGTTCAAGAAAATCATGCTAGCACACGATTAAGCCTAACTTTCTCCTCGTGTAATCTTTTCCATCTCTACTAAGCCAAATATGATTTGACTCATCCAGAGAACTTTGAAAAGATTTCTCTCAATCTAAATAAAGCTTGTCTAGTTCAGAAAAGGCTTATCTTAATTCATGAGATGAATTTAAGATAAGACCTGCTAATTCCTGTCACCTGCCAATTTCATTTTAGGATATCTGTCAAATGTTGACATATGGGTCTTAAACTGAAGAGAGCTCATTGAAAAATTTTTGTGGAGTGTCCACATGCCTAAATCACATCAAATTTGGTGCCATAATCAGATTATGGCGTGAGCCCAATTGGATTAAAGTGGGCACCCCATATGGATAAGAATGAAAGAGTCCTAATAAACATGGACTCTTTGGCGCCACCTTGCTTGTGCTTATCCAAAGTTGGCACCAACATAGGAGAGAGAGTGAGAGTTCTTATCTAATGTGATCAAATGACATCACTCCACCAATTAAAATTTTTTCAAAATTTATTAGAATTTTTTGATTGGTCGAATAATGTGGAACTGCGCAGCATACAGGGTCTATAAAATCCCTGTCTGCGCCTAGGGTTTGTAAGTTTCTGCTCAATACCCAGCCAAAATGAGAATCCTCTCCTTTTCTCTATATCTTCCCTACTCTACTCTCTCTCCTCTTCACATCCAAGGAGTTGGACATCTTCTGGCAAAGGTCCAAGGCGTGGTGATGCTTGGAACAGAAGGCTGCAGGACATCTTCGACAGGCTGCTGCTCCAACTTCAGAAGGAGTTCTGAAGCACTTTCAAATTAGATAGAGATCTAATTTTTGGAGCATAGATTCATGAGGAGAAGATATTCTAGGTCCTACTTGAGTGGATATTGTTAAAGGTCAGGCACTTGTGTGGCTACATCAGAACCTCGGGCTGTGCAGAGATCATTTACAGGGTAATCAGATTACCCTTGAGGTATTACTTGTTTCCTCATCCCTTTTAGATTTATTTTAGACTTAATATCAGATATTAAGATTAGATCTAGAGACTTAGATTTGAAATAAATATAGAATAAATTTTTTTTTTTAAATTATTCCATCCCAGATTTGATGAAATCTAGAAGATCTTACAAAGAAAAAAGATGATTTATCCTTCAACTGGTATCAGAGCCAGGTTTTTGGCTCTATTTCAGATCTAATTTAGATCTAATTTTTTATTTATTATTTGATATTTAAAAATTTTAAATATCACATCATATGTGATAAGATCTGAAATTAAAATATTTAAAATTAAATTTAAGAAGATCTAACATGCATGAGATGCATGACTAGACTAGGATTAGTTGAATCCACGAATAGACTTGTAAGTTTATGTTTTAATGTGATTAAAATATGAATTAGATCTAATTTATTCTTTATTTTTTTGATATTATAAATGTTATAATTAGATCAAAAATAAAAAATAAAATTTTAATTATTTTATAAAATTGATCTGTTGCATGCCTAGACTAGTTGTAGAATTGTTCTAGTAACTTGTCTAGAATAGTTTTTATTTTGAATAGTTCAATTTAAATTCTATTTTTTAGATATTACATGTAATCTATCAGATCTGAAAGCATGCTAATTAGACCAATTTTTAATACATGAGATGTATGCAAAGCATGTATTAGTTAGATCTTAAATTGTATATGAGATATGTAAATTTAGATCTAACTGGTTTTGTAGTTAAATTTATATTTCTGATTAAGGAGTTCCTCATGGCTGTCCGATCATAAGAATGAAGTAGGATTTTAAGACCCTCTCTTTTCATTCAATAGGATGTTCATATGACGTGTAGGGGTGCTGCACGTTCATCCTTAATCAGAAATCAAAACTTACTTTTTTGCAAAACCCTAGATCCGGAAACCCTAAGATTTATTTTATATATTTTGTTTATGAATTCAAACTTAATTAATGAATTAAGTTTATAAAATTAATTTGGTCTAAAATTGAGAATTTCAGATCTAAGATATTTTCATAAAATTGAGTTCGGACTTGGATAGCTCAATTAGGTCTAGCGGTTGATCAAACTGAATCAAGAGTTGGTTAGGTGGGATCATGAAAGCTAATAATTGACCAGCCTAATAGGATTAAGTCTGGGTCAAGGTCGAATCATATTTAGATGTGACTCGATCAAATTAAGACCTAATTTGGCTCAAAGGTTAGAGCCTGAATTGTAGGCTAACCCAATTAGTTCTGGTTTGATAATTTGATGTCGAAGGTAAGTTGGGTAGATGCGACTGATTGATTTTTAATTGGAAGCTACTCGACTCGAATATATTCTTGTCGAGTTAATGGCATATCCCTCCCACCAATCTCACTTACCTGGCCATATGTATCGACTCAGTTCTGATTAGAGGTGGCTAACAATTCGAGCTAACCCATGCCACTAGGTTAGTCATAGTTGTTATGACTATGTCAAGTCAAGTTTAATGAGACCTAAATCAAATCTTCCTAAAAAAATATTAAGTCTAGGTCTTCCACCATTGTGGATGTGCGGGCCCTTCCCGGGGTTGATTGTTCTTGGCTGGTTACAGTGGCTCAGTTGCATCAGAAAGATGCAACCATGTCCATTAGGCATTGGATGCTACGAATTAGAGGATGGGTTGGGCTCAATATTTAAGATACGGTGAGGGACCCAATCAGGAATCTAGTTCATGCAAATGGTGGGTTTGACTTAACTAAGGATGTTGGAAAATGTATCCCAAAAAGCCAATCATCAAGCTGTTGACGGTTGAGCAACCAAGTATTGTAATTGATTTGTTAATAAATAAAATATATTTGGTATTTTCATCATAAGCTTTCATCTTCTAATGAACTCCGTTGTTATGATGAAGTTCTTAGGACTATTTAGATTCAATAAAGAGAGGATTTATCGATTAGTCCTTAAAACTGTTCACGACCAAATGATAGGCTGTTAATAAAGATGACAGCTTCTATCGAGCATAGGTCGCTGTAGGCCATATGGGTTGGTTGTCCTCTTAACCAAAGAGTGTGGAGACACTGGTATGGCATACAGGTAAGATATACTGGTACATCATCATTGAACGTGACCAACTCCAGAGTATTCTGCTGTCGAGAATGTCTCTGATGGGATATAGGTATAAGTGTCCCTTAGACCTGAGATCGCCTCAGTGACTTGCAAGCAACTCACTGTGCTTTGGTACTGGACTAACTGAATTTCTAATTCAGGGATGGAAGACTTCTGGGCACAGTCAAGTACTTACAAAGTCAGAGTATGATTGAGATGGGATTGACCACTCCAAGAGTTGGAGAAGAATGAGTCGCTGTATTTTAATTTAGCAAAACCTTAGCCAGGGTAATCCATCAGATGGATTTGATATTTTGAAATACAATGTGGACAACCTGATCAGAGTTGACAGTTGAACTCTAGGGTGTCCTATGATCATTTTGGTCAAGGGGATGAATTATATGAAAACTATATCCGCATGGGTTCTAAGGATGTTGTTCTACACATTCGACCTATCCGATCGTCGGGTACCATTGCTAGATGGTCACTTCGATTGGTACAAAAATTTATTCCTGTGCTACCAGCTTAGGTTTGGACCTATGAGGTCACACACATTAGAGTTCATGATCCGATCGGATGGTTGATCAACGATTAAGAATCGTTCTAGGATTAAATGATCAAAATGATTGACATTTAACCCAGTGCAAGTGTTACAGGAGGATCGATTAGCAATTCGATTGCTAATTGGCTTAATTTGATTAAGCCAATGGGCTGAGATTAAGTCTAATTAAATATAATTTAATTAGATTTAGTTTGGGCTTGATTGGATCAAGTCCAATTAGTTTATTGGATAAGCCAAGTGCAAGGAAAAACTAGTCCTAGTTCAACTAGGACTTGGGTCAATCTAATTTCTAATTTGATTAAAAAATTAAATCAGATTTAAATCTAATTTAATCTGATTAAATTAAGTTTTTAATTGGGTTAAGACCTATTTTAATTGGATTGATCTAATTTTGGTTTGATTTGATTTGAGAAACCAAATTAAAACAAGTCATAAGATAGAATCCTAGTAAGACTAGGATTCCACCTTGCGCGACATAAGCCTTCCCCACGCCCTCTCTCTCATTCAATGCCAATCTTCTCTTATTTTGTATGACAAAAGCCCTCTCCCAGGTCTCTCCCACGTTCACAAAAGGTTTTCTCTCTTCTTTCTTACATGGAAGGTGATTTGGATCAAATCAAAGAGGAATAAGTTTGGATTTCGAATTCTATGAGATAGAGTTTTAGAAATCCAAATCTCTTTCAATTTTGCATCGAATTTATCCAATTTTTTTTTGAATTTTTGTGGCTTTTAGAATACATATTGTGCACCATTTTCTAATGATCTATGCATAAAAATAAGGAGGAGGTGCTCAAGAGTTGGGCGCCCCTTATCTTGCCATGTTTGGATAAGCCTTGACTAGGTATTTGACCTGGACAAGGACTCTATCATATCTCTTTGTATAAAATGAGTTTCTTTATAAAATTTTTGGAGAAGATAGGTATTTGAGAGATATTTGGGCCATCCAAAAATAAGAGAGAAAGACCTTTGGGTCGTGGAGATATAATAGACACAAGATAGGGTATCTAGAGAGAGAAACGAGAAGAAGAAGAGGGTCTTCTTCTAGGGTTATTTGTTTTCATATCTTTCCTCCCTCCATCTTGAGTTTCCTGAGAGCATCTTAGATCTGAAACTCCTCCTCCTATATTTTATCTTTGGAAGAGTCTAAATCAAGAAGAAGGAGGCACCTGATCAACCATCAAAGAAGGATCAGCGCAGTACTAGCATACTGTGCTGATTTCCTAAAGCAGGACTTCTAATCGAGATTCGTGGGCTCGTGTGGATGACTCCTAGAGGCCAGATGCATGTGCGGCTTGCAACATCATCCTCAAGCCCGGATCAGTGAGGTTAGAATGTCTAACTTGCAAGGTAATAGATCTGATCTATTGTTTAATAAATACATTAGATGTAGTATAGAAATATGTTGATATGATCAACATGTAGTTCATGCTGTATATATATTTTTTAATTTTTGATTTAATACTATATAATAATCATATAATAAGATCTTAGATCTAGATATTTTTTAATTTTAAAAAATAAATTTTAATTTATTTTAGTCTTCCGCTGTATGATCTTGAAAAAATTTCAAGATCTAACCCTGAAACCCTAGATCTGGTTTCTACAATTGGTATCAGAGCCTAGGTTCTTTATTACATGATTATTTATACATGCTTAGATTATTTTTTAAATTAGATCTAATTTATAATCTGATTATTAAATCTAAAATTAAAATTTTAGATCAATCATGAACTGCAAGGTTGTCCTGCTGTAAGGTTTACCCCTTACAGTGCAAAAGTTGTCCTAGTTTGTGTAGATCTTTCTTTAATCATAAATTTGTTAGATATGATCTAGATTAAATTTATGATTTATTAGATTTAAAAGATGTTTAAATCTGAAATAAAATCTCTTTGTTAATAATTTTTATGCAAAAAAATTATTTAAAGTTGAAATTGTTTCAATTACATGAACATGTTTAGATTAGATTTAAAGTAGTTTCATGTTTATTTCACTTGTATCTTGATTATGAATCAAACATGCAATATGGTTGGTAGAATCATATTGTAAAATTATTTTATAAATATGAAAATTATTTTTTGAAAAGTCGAACCCAATCCTCAGTCCAAAATTTAATTAAGAATTAAGAAGTTGTTTGATTAGGTTCTAGGATTGCGAATTGAAGAATCTAAGACACAAACCATAACACATTGGGTTAATGGGTTAGTGAGAATTAGGTCCATTAATTAGGTTAGACTTATGGTTAGATTAAAGATGGACTTAATTAGAGAATTGACTAAATCTAATCAATTGTTGTCTTAGATTAGGTCAAAGATTCTCTAGATCAATTACAATAGTTGTAGTTGGTCAAGTCCATGTCTTTAACGAGAACCAAATGGACTTGATTCTTGGCTAAGCGGTCTAGCACGAACTGTTAGGTTGATCTAATCGAAACTAATTAAACCAGTTGGTGTCTAAGGTAAACCAGATCGATGGTTTTTAATTGGGAGCCCGCTTACCTGGCCATTTCTGATGGTGTCTAAGATAAGCTTTGGCAAACCCTCCCACTGATCGAACTTACCTGGCCTCTTGGTGAAATTATGTTTTGATCGGATCACTTGACTATTTGAGCTGACCCATGTCAGCTAGGTAAATCAGTGTGACTGATTTAGGTGCTCCTAGACCAGCCCTTTTAATGGTCTCCCTTAAGCTGACTTGGTGAAGCCAGTGGGAGGATCATGATAAGCTGGTTCATCTGACCTCATCCTCTAAATTATTTAAATTCTCTAAAATTATTAGGTCCTTAAAATGATAAAGTTATGGAGATAACTAAGTCATAGCCTCCCATTAAGGTATTTGATAATGAGTCCATTAACTCAATAATCATTGCAGAACCAAAGGCCTGGTGCTTGTTGACTAATAGAATTATCACTCATCATATGACGACTTGAAAGTGTCTCTCTAATGGTGGTTAGGTGAGCCAACCAAAGTTGGGCTTAATCATTCATTGGTTAGATACACCAAGTATGATCATATTAATGGTTGGACCTAACCAGATCCTTACAGTGGAGGCCAAAGCCTACTGATTAGATTTCTAGGGTAAAATTAAAATTACTAGAAATTATTTAGAGAAACAATTGGTTATGAACCTACCCTTAGATGTACATGGGTTGGCCAACCAAAGTTGGGCTTGTGTGCAGTCTAAGTGAATTCTAGTACCCACTAAGGAATTAGGGTAATTCCTCGAATTGGAGGTAGAGGCTACCAATTCGAATAAAATAGTGGGAGAAACCTTTTGATTAAAGTCTAAATCTTTAGGTTTAATGAATCAATTACTAATTAGGTTATGGTTCTCCTTTGTGCAAATATGGCCACTTCCCTATCGCTCCGATCATTGTTGGACAATGATAAGTTGGTGGGACCCAACTTCAGTAGCTGGTACCGAAAGTTGAAGATAGTCCTGGAGCATGAACGGATCCTATATATGATAATGGATCCTGTACCTGAGGAGCCAGCTGTCAATGCACATGGAACAGTCAGAGACACTTACCAAAAGTGGCTCAGTGATCGGACCATGGTGCGCTGTATCATGCTGGCTGCCATGAGCGATGAGTTCAGTCGCAGATTCGAGATGGCTCAGCCAAAAGACATGCTTCAAGTGTTGGAGGATGCCTTTGGCACACCCGATGACGTGAAGAGGCACAAGACAAGTTGTGCCATCTTCAACGCCAAAATGCGGGATGGTGCCTCTATCACTGATCATGTATTGTACATGATCGAGCTGATGGAACGATTGAGCAAGCTCGGCTTTCCCTTGTATAAGCAGCTTGGGAAAGATGCAATACTGAACTCACTGAGTCTTATCTCCCATTCCTCACTCATTATAGAATGACAAAGCCTGAAGTAAACTACCACGGGTTACTGAGGTTGCTTCAGAACTTTGAGAAGAATCACCCACTCCTCAAGGAGTCGATGAACTTAGTGGGAGGATCGTCTTCTGGTTCTCGATCCTTTAAGAAAGGGAAGAAGAACAAGAAGAAGAAAGTGAAGAAGGTGCAAGTTTAGGTTGGGACATCAGTGCACAGCCAGACCAAAAAGATCAAGCTTGATAAGAGTCTATTCTACTGGCAAGCACCCTAGATTAGATAGTGTGTCAGATATCTACTTATGGCATTGGATGCTAGGTCATATAAACAAGAGCAGAATAAATAGATTGACTCAAGAGGGAATCCTCGAAGTCAGTGATTGTGAATCACTTCCAACCTATGAGTCCTGTCTTCTTGGTAAAATGACCAAGTCACCTTTTACTGAAAAAGGTGAGAGAGCTACTGAGCTCTTGGGCCTAGTACATACTGATGTATGCGGGCCCATGAGTACCAGTGCTAGAGGTGGATATTTCTACTTTATAACTTTCATGGATGACCTATCCCGATATGGATATGTCTATCTGATGAAACATAAGTCAGATTCATTTGAAATATTCAAACGATTCCGAAGTGAAGTAGAAAAATAAACTGGGAAGAATATTAAAACTCTTCGATCTGATCGAGGAGGAGAATACTTTTCTAGTGAGTTTCTCACATATCTAGGAGAGAATGGGATTCTCTCCCAATGGACTCCTCCAGGAACACCATAGCATAATGGTGTGTCTGAAAGGAGGAATCGAACTCTGTTAGACATGGTCCGATCCATGATGGGTTTTGCTAGCTTGTCGATATTCTTCTGGGGATATGCACTCGAATCGGCCTGTTATCTGTTAAATAGGATTCCAAGTAAGTCTGTAATTAAGATTCCATATAAGATACGGACAGGATGTAAGCCAGTACTTTCACACCTTAGGGTCTGGGGGTGCCCGGCCTATGTCGAACGATTAGTCACAGACAAACTTGGACCTAGGTCTGACAAATACTCATTCATAGGGTACCCCAAAGAGACAAAAGAATGTTTTTTCTACCATGCTGATGAACAAAAGGTGTTCGTCAGCCTTAAGGCAATTTTTTTTAGAAAAAGAGTTCCTTGATGAAGGAACCGTTGCCTCTAAGGTTGAACTTGATGAAGTTCAACAGGTAGAAGGACCGACACCAATAGCTGAACCTAAGTCGGATATGATTAGATCAGATCCGGAGCTCAATGTACTCACACCATTAAGGCGATCCGGTAGAGTACCGCATCAGTCGGATAGATACTATGGTTTCTTGGTCTGGGACGGTGATCCTATCAAACTTGATGAGAATAATGAAGATCCGATCACCTATATGGATGTAATACAGAGACCTGATTCTGAGAAATGGCTTGAAGCCATGAAATCCGAAATGGAGTCCATGAAGGTCAACGATGTATGGACATTGGTTGATCCACCTGAAGGGGTTAAACCCATTGGGTGTAAATGGGTCTTCAAAAGGAAGTGGGGCGCAGACAGAAAGGTGGAGACCTATAAAGCCCGTCTGGTCGCCAAAGGGTATCATCAACGTTATGGTATTGACTATGACAAGATGTTTTCTCCTGTGACAATGCTCAAATCCATTCAGATAATGCTTGCAATAGCTGCCCATCTGGATTATGAGATCTGGCAGATGGATGTAAAGACAGCTTTCCTGAATGGAGAGCTGACCGAAGAGGTGTATATGATACAACCTGAGGGGTTTACATCCACAGATGAGTCCAAGATGTGCAAGCTTCAAAGATCCATTTATGGATTGAAGCAAGCTTCTCGGAGTTGGAACATGCATTTTGATAAGGTGATCAAAACGTATGGCTTCATTAAGAATGGAGAAGAGCCCTACATCTATAAATGGGCAAATGGTCCAGTTGTGGTATTCCTTGTCTTGTACGTGGATGACATTCTCTTAATCGGGAATGACATCCCTGCACTACAGGGAATAGAAGTTTGGTTGTCATCACAGTTCTCCATGAAGGACTTGGGTGAAGCATCCTACATCCTAGGGATGAAGATCTATAGGGATAGATCTAAAAGGATGCTTGGGTTATCCCAGTCCATGTACATAGACACTGTGCTGAAGAGGTTCAGCATGGAGAATTCAAAGAAGGGCTATCTACCGATAGGCCATGGAATTTCTCTCTCTAAGAAGGATTGTCTGACAACTCCTGAAGAGAGAGAGCATATGAGTAGAGTCCCATATGCTTCAGCCGTAGGATCTATCATGTACGCCATGACATATACAAGACCAGATATGGCATACTCACTAGGAGTAGTGAGTAGATACCAATCTGATCCTGGAGAAAATCACTGAAAAGTGGTTAAAGCCATCCTTAAGTATTTGAGAAATACTAAGGACCAATGGTTGGTTTATGGTGAGTCAGATCTGAAACTTGTGGGGTTCACAGACTCTAGTTTTAATCTGACCATGATGACAGCAGGAGCGTGTCGGGTTATATCTTTACTCTGAATGGTGAAGCCATCTGCTGGAAGAGTTTCAAGCAGCATACTGTGGCAGACTCTGTTTGTGAAGCAGAGTACATCGCAGCATCAGATGCCACGAAGGAAGCTGTATGGCTGAGAAAATTTATCAATGAGCTCGGAGTAGCACCCTCCCTCGATGGTCCGATCCTGCTCTACTGCGACAGCACTGGTGCCATAGCTCAAGTGAAGGAACCCAAAGCACATCAGTGGATGAAGCACATCTTGCACCGCTTCCACCTGGTCTGGAAGATCGTGGACCGAGGTGACGTCAACTTTCAGAAGATCGACGGAAAAGAGAACCTGACCGACCGCTTTACTAAAGCCCTGGCGATAAAGGAGTTCGACAACTACAAGTCGAAGATGGGTATTAGATACTGTGCCGAGTGGCTTTAGGACAAGTAAGAGTTGTTGGGAAATATGTCTCAAAAGCCAATCGTCAAGCTGTTGACAGTTGAGCAACCAAGTATTGTAATTGATTTGTTAATAAATAAAATATATTTGGTATTTTTATCATAAGCTTTCATCTTCTAATGAACTCCGTTGTTATGATGAAGTCCTTAGGACTATTTAGATTCGATAAAGTGAGGATTTATCGATTAGTCCTTAAAACTGTTCACGATCAAATGATAGGCTGTTAATAAGGACGACAGCTTCTATCGAGCATAGGTCGCTGTAGGCCATATGGGTTTGTTATCCTCTTAACCAAAGAGTGTGGAGATACTAGTATGGCATATAGGTGAGATGTACTGGTACATCATCATTGAATGTGATCAACTTCAGAGTATTCTACTGTCGAGAATATCTCTGATGAGATATAGGTATAAGTGTCCCTTAGACCTGAGATCGCCTCAGTGACTTGCAAGCAACTCACTGTGCTTTGGTACTAGACTAACTAAATTTCTAATTCAGAGATGGAAGACTTCTGGGCACTGTCAGGTACTTGCAAAGTCAGAGTGTGATCGAGATGGGATTGACCACTCCAAGAGTTGGAGAAGAATGAGTCGCTGTATTTCAATTTAGCAAAACCTTGGCTAGGATAATCCATCAGATAGATTTGATATTTTGAAATACAATGTGGACAACCTGATCAGAGTTGACAGTTGAACTCTAGGATGTCCTATGATCATTTTGGTCAAGGGGATAAATTATATGAAAACTATATCCGCATGGGTTCTAAGGATGTTGTTCTATACATTCGACCTATCCGGTCGTCGGTTACCATTACTAGATGGTCACTTCGATTGGTACAGAAATTTATTCCTGTGCTACCGACTTAAGTTCAGACCTATGAGGTCACACACATTAGAGTTCATGATCCGATCGGATGGTTGATCAACGATTAAGAATCATTCTAGGATTAAATGATCAATACGATTGACATTTAACCCAGTGCAAGTGTTGTAGGAGGATCGATTAGCAATTCGATTGCTAATTGGCTTAATTTGATTAAGCCAATGGGCTGAGATTAAGTATAATTAAATATGATTTAATTAAATTTAGTTTGGACTTGATTGGATCAAGTCCAATTGGTTTATTGGATAAGCCAAGTGCAAGGAAAAACTAGTCCTAGTTCAACTAGGACTTGAGTCAATCTAATTTCTAATTTGATTAAAAAATTAAATCAGATTTAAATCTAATTTAATCTGATTAAATTAAGTTCTTAATTGGGTTAAGATTTATTTTAATTGGGTTGATCTAATTTTGGTTTGATTTGGTTTGAGAAACCAAATTAAAATAAGTCATAAGATAGAATCCTAGTAAGACTAGGATTCCACCTTGCGCCACATAAGCCTTCCCCACGCTCTCTCTCTCATTCAATGCCAATCTCCTCTTATTTTGTGCAATAAAAGCCCTCTCCCAGGTCTCTCCCACGTTCACAAAAGGTTTCCTCTCTTCTTTCTTACATGGAAGGTGGTTTGGATCAAATCAAAGAGGAATAAGTTTGGATTTGAATTCTATGAGATAGAGTTTTAGAAATCCAAACTCTTTCATTTTGCACCGAATTTATCCAATTTTTTTTAAAATTTTATGGATTTTAGGGTATACATTGTGCATCCTTTGCTGGTGATCCATACATAAAAATAAGAAGGAGGTGCTTAAGAGTTGGGCGCCCCTTATCTTGCCATGTTTGGATAAGCCTTGACTAGGTATTTGACCTAGATAAGGACTCTATCATATCTCTCTGTATAAAATGAATTTCTTCATGAAATTTTGAAAAAGATATAAATTGAGAGACCTTTGGACTATCCAAAAATCAGAGAGAAATACCTTTGGGTCATGGAGATATAATAGACACAAGATAGGGTGTCTAGAGAGAGAAACAAGAAGAAGAAGAGGGTCTTCTTCTAGGGTTGTTTGTTTTCATATCATTCCTCCCTCCATCTTGAGTTTCCTGAGAGCATCTCAGATTTGAAACTCCTCCTACTTTCCATCTTTGAGAGAGTCCAAATTAATAAGAAGGAGACACCTGATCAACCATCAAAGAAGGATCAGCGCAGTATTAGCATACTGTGCTGATTTCCTGAAGCAGGACTTCTGATCGAGATTCGTGAACTCATGTGGATGACTCCTAGAGGTCGGACGTGTGTGCGGCTTGCAACATCATCCTCAAGCCCGGATCAGCGAGGTTAGAACGTCTAACTTGCAAGGTAATAGATCTGATCTATTGTTTAATACATACATTAGATGTAGTATAGAAACATGTTGATATGATCAACATGTAGTTCATACTGTATATATATATATTTTAATTTTTGATTTATGCTATGTAATAATCATGTAATAGGATCTTAGATCTAGGGATTCTCTAATTTTAGAAAATAAATTTTGATTTATTTTAGTCTTCCGCTGTATGATTTGAAAAAGTTTCAAGATCTAACCCTGAAACCTAGATCTG
>NC_026007.2:24813101-24893312 GCF_000442705.2 Elaeis guineensis | reverse complement strand
GTGACAATGCTCAAATCCATTCAGATAATGCTTGCAATAGCTGCCCATCTGGATTATGAGATCTGGCAGATGGATGTAAAGACAGCTTTCCTGAATGGAGAGCTGACCGAAGAGGTGTATATGATACAACCTGAGGGGTTTACATCCACAGATGAGTCCAAGATGTGCAAGCTTCAAAGATCCATTTATGGATTGAAGCAAGCTTCTCGGAGTTGGAACATGCATTTTGATAAGGTGATCAAAACGTATGGCTTCATTAAGAATGGAGAAGAGCCCTACATCTATAAATGGGCAAATGGTCCAGTTGTGGTATTCCTTGTCTTGTACGTGGATGACATTCTCTTAATCGGGAATGACATCCCTGCACTACAGGGAATAGAAGTTTGGTTGTCATCACAGTTCTCCATGAAGGACTTGGGTGAAGCATCCTACATCCTAGGGATGAAGATCTATAGGGATAGATCTAAAAGGATGCTTGGGTTATCCCAGTCCATGTACATAGACACTGTGCTGAAGAGGTTCAGCATGGAGAATTCAAAGAAGGGCTATCTACCGATAGGCCATGGAATTTCTCTCTCTAAGAAGGATTGTCTGACAACTCCTGAAGAGAGAGAGCATATGAGTAGAGTCCCATATGCTTCAGCCGTAGGATCTATCATGTACGCCATGACATATACAAGACCAGATATGGCATACTCACTAGGAGTAGTGAGTAGATACCAATCTGATCCTGGAGAAAATCACTGAAAAGTGGTTAAAGCCATCCTTAAGTATTTGAGAAATACTAAGGACCAATGGTTGGTTTATGGTGAGTCAGATCTGAAACTTGTGGGGTTCACAGACTCTAGTTTTTAATCTGACCATGATGACAGCAGGAGCGTGTCGGGTTATATCTTTACTCTGAATGGTGAAGCCATCTGCTGGAAGAGTTTCAAGCAGCATACTGTGGCAGACTCTGTTTGTGAAGCAGAGTACATCGCAGCATCAGATGCCACGAAGGAAGCTGTATGGCTGAGAAAATTTATCAATGAGCTCGGAGTAGCACCCTCCCTCGATGGTCCGATCCTGCTCTACTGCGACAGCACTGGTGCCATAGCTCAAGTGAAGGAACCCAAAGCACATCAGTGGATGAAGCACATCTTGCACCGCTTCCACCTGGTCTGGAAGATCGTGGACCGAGGTGACGTCAACTTTCAGAAGATCGACGGAAAAGAGAACCTGACCGACCGCTTTACTAAAGCCCTGGCGATAAAGGAGTTCGACAACTACAAGTCGAAGATGGGTATTAGATACTGTGCCGAGTGGCTTTAGGACAAGTAAGAGTTGTTGGGAAATATGTCTCAAAAAGCCAATCGTCAAGCTGTTGACAGTTGAGCAACCAAGTATTGTAATTGATTTGTTAATAAATAAAATATATTTGGTATTTTTATCATAAGCTTTCATCTTCTAATGAACTCCGTTGTTATGATGAAGTCCTTAGGACTATTTAGATTCGATAAAGTGAGGATTTATCGATTAGTCCTTAAAACTGTTCACGATCAAATGATAGGCTGTTAATAAGGACGACAGCTTCTATCGAGCATAGGTCGCTGTAGGCCATATGGGTTTGTTATCCTCTTAACCAAAGAGTGTGGAGATACTAGTATGGCATATAGGTGAGATGTACTGGTACATCATCATTGAATGTGATCAACTTCAGAGTATTCTACTGTCGAGAATATCTCTGATGAGATATAGGTATAAGTGTCCCTTAGACCTGAGATCGCCTCAGTGACTTGCAAGCAACTCACTGTGCTTTGGTACTAGACTAACTAAATTTCTAATTCAGAGATGGAAGACTTCTGGGCACTGTCAGGTACTTGCAAAGTCAGAGTGTGATCGAGATGGGATTGACCACTCCAAGAGTTGGAGAAGAATGAGTCGCTGTATTTCAATTTAGCAAAACCTTGGCTAGGATAATCCATCAGATAGATTTGATATTTTGAAATACAATGTGGACAACCTGATCAGAGTTGACAGTTGAACTCTAGGATGTCCTATGATCATTTTGGTCAAGGGGATAAATTATATGAAAACTATATCCGCATGGGTTCTAAGGATGTTGTTCTATACATTCGACCTATCCGGTCGTCGGTTACCATTACTAGATGGTCACTTCGATTGGTACAGAAATTTATTCCTGTGCTACCGACTTAAGTTCAGACCTATGAGGTCACACACATTAGAGTTCATGATCCGATCGGATGGTTGATCAACGATTAAGAATCATTCTAGGATTAAATGATCAATACGATTGACATTTAACCCAGTGCAAGTGTTGTAGGAGGATCGATTAGCAATTCGATTGCTAATTGGCTTAATTTGATTAAGCCAATGGGCTGAGATTAAGTATAATTAAATATGATTTAATTAAATTTAGTTTGGACTTGATTGGATCAAGTCCAATTGGTTTATTGGATAAGCCAAGTGCAAGGAAAAACTAGTCCTAGTTCAACTAGGACTTGAGTCAATCTAATTTCTAATTTGATTAAAAAATTAAATCAGATTTAAATCTAATTTAATCTGATTAAATTAAGTTCTTAATTGGGTTAAGATTTATTTTAATTGGGTTGATCTAATTTTGGTTTGATTTGGTTTGAGAAACCAAATTAAAATAAGTCATAAGATAGAATCCTAGTAAGACTAGGATTCCACCTTGCGCCACATAAGCCTTCCCCACGCTCTCTCTCTCATTCAATGCCAATCTCCTCTTATTTTGTGCAATAAAAGCCCTCTCCCAGGTCTCTCCCACGTTCACAAAAGGTTTCCTCTCTTCTTTCTTACATGGAAGGTGGTTTGGATCAAATCAAAGAGGAATAAGTTTGGATTTTGAATTCTATGAGATAGAGTTTTAGAAATCCAAAACTCTTTCAATTTTGCACCGAATTTATCCAAATTTTTTTTAAAATTTTTATGGATTTTAGGGTATACATTGTGCATCCTTTGCTGGTGATCCATACATAAAAATAAGAAGGAGGTGCTTAAGAGTTGGGCGCCCCTTATCTTGCCATGTTTGGATAAGCCTTGACTAGGTATTTGACCTAGATAAGGACTCTATCATATCTCTCTGTATAAAATGAATTTCTTCATGAAATTTTTGAAAAAGATATAAATTTGAGAGACCTTTGGACTATCCAAAAATCAGAGAGAAATACCTTTGGGTCATGGAGATATAATAGACACAAGATAGGGTGTCTAGAGAGAGAAACAAGAAGAAGAAGAGGGTCTTCTTCTAGGGTTGTTTGTTTTCATATCATTCCTCCCTCCATCTTGAGTTTCCTGAGAGCATCTCAGATTTGAAACTCCTCCTACTTTCCATCTTTGAGAGAGTCCAAATTAATAAGAAGGAGACACCTGATCAACCATCAAAGAAGGATCAGCGCAGTATTAGCATACTGTGCTGATTTCCTGAAGCAGGACTTCTGATCGAGATTCGTGAACTCATGTGGATGACTCCTAGAGGTCGGACGTGTGTGCGGCTTGCAACATCATCCTCAAGCCCGGATCAGCGAGGTTAGAACGTCTAACTTGCAAGGTAATAGATCTGATCTATTGTTTAATACATACATTAGATGTAGTATAGAAACATGTTGATATGATCAACATGTAGTTCATACTGTATATATATATATTTTAATTTTTGATTTAATGCTATGTAATAATCATGTAATAGGATCTTAGATCTAGGGATTCTCTAATTTTAGAAAATAAATTTTGATTTATTTTAGTCTTCCACTGTATGATCTTGAAAAAGTTTCAAGATCTAATCCTGAAACCCTAGATCTGGTTCCTACAAAGGATTGGAGTAATATTTCGGATACGGTGAGCTTCATGAATTAGAGATCAAGTTTTGGGTGCACCATGATTAGAGAATCATTGGAAAAGAGTTGTCCACTCATTAGTTGACCCATCACCAATAAACTGTTAGGTGAGGTGATGAGCCAGTCGGTGAGATCGCACCACCCACTAGAAATCACTGATCATGAATATTTTCACATCTCTACCTAGGGAGTGTAGGGATCTGAAAAAATAGTGGGAGCCTAATTTGTTTAAAAATAAAACTCCTAAACAAATTGGTTAAGTTTGATTACAAAATCTAACTAGAAATTTTTGACTCTCTACAGGAAACATGTCTGCCTCAAACCCCCTGACCAAAATACTAGACACCCACAAATTGACTGGACCCAATTTCAAAGACTGGTTGAGGAACAAAATTATTTTGGGTTTCGAAAAATTGACTCATGTCTTAGACCAGGACCCACCTGCCATGCCAGCATGTCCGACTGCTGAACAGAGAGCGTCTCTGAAAAAGTGGACGGATGATGATAACAAAGCAAGGTACTACATGTTAGGTGCAATATCTGATGACTTGCAGCGCTAGCAAGAGAACATTTTGACTACCCACCAAATGTTGGCTCACCTGCAAGAGTTGTATGGTGAACAGAGTCGCGCGGCCAAGTATCAAGTCTGTCAAAGACTTTTTAAGGCCAAGATGCATGATGGACAGTCAGTCCAAGATCATTGTTTGACAATGATCAAGGATCTTGAGGAGCTTGAGAAGCTCGATATCATCTTAGACAAGGATTTTTAGATTGATGTGATCCTTCAATCTTTGTTCGATGCATATGATCAATTCATCATGAACTTTCATATGCATAAGATGCAGTGTACCTTGGCCGAGTTAATGAACATGTTGGTTACAGCTGAACTTTCTATGAAGGGTTCGAAAGGCTCAGTTCTTACTGTGGAGCGGACTTCTTCCAAGAGAAAATCTTTTGGAAAGAAAAAGAAGTCTGCGAAGAAGCAGAAGATGGATGGCAAGAAAAAGAAGACAGAATCGAAGAAGAAGACTGCTGATAAGGAAAAATATTTCCACTGCCAATCAGACGGCCATTAGAAGCAAAATTGTCCTCAGTACCTGGCCACCTTGAAAAACAAAAAGGATGGTCCTTCTGGAGGTATGCTCATTTTAGAATCTAATCTTACGATTTCTTCTACATCCAGTTAGGTGCTTGACTCTGGTTCTAGTGCCCATTTGTGCACTTCTATGCAGGGTCTTGAGGAGAGCAGGAGGCTGAGGGATGGGGAGATGATCCTACGCATCGAGAACGGAGCAAGAGTTGCTGCTGTGGCCATGGGAACCTACCCTCTGCGATTACCGTTAGGATTAGATTTATTTCTTAGAGATTGTTATTATGTTCCTGCAGCAAGCAAGAATTTGATTTCTGTTTCATGTTTAGCACAAGAAGGCTATGTGATTAGCTTTCATAAGGACCATTGTAACATATTTTATGAAAATAATAAAGTTGCAGATGATTTTCTTAATAACGATTTCTATCAGCTATATATTGATGTATCTGTATTTAATATCGAGCAAAATGTGAATGCCATAGAAAATAAAAGGCCTAGAGATAGTCTAAATGATAGGTATCTGTGGCACCTAAGGCTAGGTCATATAGCAGAAGACAGAGTTAACAAATTGGAAAAATCTGGGCTATTGAGTCCGTTGACTTTCGAGTCATATCCAGTTTGTGAATCATGCCTTCAAGGCAAAATGACCAAGCTTCCTTTTGTGGGACATGGGGAAAGGGCCACAGACCTACTTGTCCTAGTACATACGGATGTGTGTGGCCCATTTGATATGTCGGCTAGAGGCAACTACGTCTACTTCATTATCTTTACCGATGATATGTCTAGGTACGGATATGTGTTTCTAATGAAATACAAGTCTGAAGCTTTTGAAAGGTTCAAAGAATTCAGACATGAGATAGAAAAACAAATAGGAAAGTCCATTAAGGTTCTTCGATCAGATCGAGGAGGTGAATACCTTAGTCGGGAGTTCCTAGACTATCTTAAGGTCAATGGTATAGTCTCTCAATAGACTCTACCTGGAACGCCTCAACTCAATGGGGTTTCAGAATGGAGAAATCAGATCCTATTAGATATGATCCATTTCATGATGAGCTTCACGGACCTCCCTAAATTTTTTTGGGGACATTGTCTCATGACAGCAATTTATGTATTGAATAGGGTTCCCTCTAAAATCATTCCTACCACACCGTATGAGATATGGCATGGTAAGAAGCCAAGTCTAAATCATCTCAAAATTTGGGGTTGTCTGGCTCATGTCAAGAGACAACAGGCAGATAAGTTAGAGTTCAGATCTTTTAGAGCTCGATTCATAGGATATCCTAAAGAGTCATTAGGATACTATTTTTATATTTCGAAAGACCACAATATGATTATGAGTCGAAATACTATTTTTCTTGAAAAATAGTTTATTCAAGATGGTGGCATCGAAAGAATAATTAAGCTTAAGGAGAATGTCTCCCAAGAGCAATGAGCTAAAGAACCTGAGGAACCAAATCAATCAAAACCACTCTTAACACAACCTCTTCCACTTCGTAGATCGACTAAGATTTCCCGTCCCCCTAAAAGGTACTTAAGTACTATACAAGAGGATGTAGAGGAAATATTCCTCACAGAAAATGGGATTCATGGTGATGATCCCAAGACCTATGACGAGGCGATATCAGATATCGACTCTGAGAAATGGTTAGAGGTAATAAGATCAGAAATTGACTCGATGTACTCAAATCAAGTCTGGACCTTGGTAGATCCACCTGAAGGTATTGTACCATTGGATGTAAATGGATCTTCAAGAGAAAGATAGGTGCAGATGGAAATGTGGAGACATTCAAGGCTAGGCTCGTAGTAAAAGGTTATAGTCAGCGTGAAAGTATTGACTATCAAGATACCTTTTCGTCCGTAGCCATGCTAAAATCCATCCGCACATTGCTTGCTGTTGCAGCCTATTTCGATTATAAAATATGGCAGATGGATGTGAAAACAGCGTTCTTAAATGGATATCTTGAGGAAGATATCTATATGGAACAGCCGCTTGGTTTCACATCCAGTGACGATGATCACAGGATCTGCAAGCTGCAAAAATCTATTTATGGACTTAAGCAAGCATTTTGGAGTTGGAATACTCATTTTAATGATGTGATCAAAATATTTGGTTTCATCAAGAACGAGGAGGAACCATGTGTGTTCAAAAAGATCAATGGGAGCGCAGTTGTCTTCCTCGTATTGTACGTAGATAACATCCTCCTAATTGAGAATGACATTCCCACATTGACCTCAGTCAAAGTATGGTTGTCTAAGGAGTTCTCTATGAAAGATCTAGGAGAGGCATCCTTTATACTGGGTATTAAGATCTATAGAGATAGACCAAATAGGATACTCAGACTTTCACAGAAGATGTATATAGAGGAGGTGCTAAAAAGGTTTGGCATGAAAAACTCCAAAAGAGGTTTTTTTACCTTTTAGACATGGCATTCATCTCTCCAAGAAGATGTGCCCTAGCACACCTAAGGAGATTGAATGCATGAGCAAGATTTCTTATGCTTCGGTAATAGGGAGCCTCATGTATGCAATGCTATGTATACGACCTGATATAGCCCATGCTATGAGTGTCACAAGCAGATATCAGTCGAATTCAGGCGAAGAGCATTAAACTTCTGTGAAATGTATCCTTAAGTACTTGAGAAGGACTAAGGATATGTTTCTAATCTTTGAAAATAGAGAACTTCAGATTCAGGGATATACAGACTCAGACTTTATGTCTGATATAGATAATCGAAAGTCGACATCTGAGAATCTATTCATTTGCAATGGTGGTGTAATCAGCTAGAAGAGTTCCAAGCAGATGGTGATTGCTGATTCCACCATGGAGGCAGAGTATATTGCTGCATCGAAAGCTATGAAGGAGGCATTCTGGTACAAGAAGTTTGCCACAGAGCTTGGAGTGATGTCATCGGATGCCATTCCTCTTTACTGCGATAATAATGGTACCATAGCCCTAGCTAAGGAGCCAAGGTCTCATCAGAAGTCCAAGCACATCGAGCAATGATTCCATCTGATCCATGATTATCTTGAAAAAGATTATGTCGAGGTCAAGAGAGTCGACTCCACAGACAATGTGGCAGACCTGCTGACTAAGCCATTGGGCCAGCAAAAGATCGAAGCCCACCTTGAGAAGATGGGACTTAGATATATAGCCAATTGGCATTAGGTCAAGTGGGAGTTTGTTAGATGTGTGCCCTAGATGCCAGATTGGCTGACATATTCCTGTACAAATCTAAGGGCAAATTTATAATTTTGACTATAAATCAATAAATGGGTTATTCTTCTATCACATTATGTACATTGTGTCTGTGATACATCCTTTGAGTTAGTAGGAATGTCAATTCATATTTTCAAAAGTTGAAAATTTAAGACATGAATTTACATAACTCATTAACAACTCCTTACTATAGGATCATCACGAGGATGGTGATCGATCTGAAAGGTTGGTGTACGATCGCTTCCTTAGGATAGATGTGTCTTGAGTCTACAGTGTGGAGACACTGGGATGAGAGTACAGGTATTCATTGAGAATGAGAGTACTGAGCGTGACCATATCGAGCAGTCATAAGGAAGTCTACCTTCTCATCGATGACTAACTCGATGCTGTAGTTGTGTGTCAAGTTCTTTGACTTGAGGTGCATCGACAGTTCACCTTGAGTGTGTTATAGTTTGACTACACCATAACTCGATCTTCTAGCCATTCAAAATCCTGAGGTATATGTTGGCCGTAGCATATTCATTGTAGGAACTAGGTCGCATCAAGATGGGATCTATCAACCTCGATAGATGAGAGGAGTAGTCCTATGATGATCGAAAGATCGAGTCCTTAAGCCCATGGCCATGGCAAAGTGAAATAATGGAAAAAGAGTTTTTCATTGGGATTTCACATCAGACTCAGATCGATCAATTGATTCACATGACTGATGTTGGGTTTGACGAGTTCACCTTAACCCTAATTCAGTCGGAACTCATGATAGAGAAACTCAATCACACAGGTAGCTGCATCAAGAGGTTCATCTTCAATTCTGATGGATTGCCATCACATACTGCTAGGTGTCATTGGTAGATTTTGGAAGTAATTAGAATGATATTGATGATCGATCATTCTAATTGTCTGAATCAGAAGAGTTCTGATCCATCGAAAGGAGTTTCGATGATGTCGATGATGAGATCATGACATATCTCATTACCATACAGAATTGAACCTAACTGGGTCACACTAACAAGGGTTAGGATCTGGATGTCATCAATTGGGCTAACCCAATTGATTTGGATAAGATCCAATTAGGTTCAAGAAAATCGTGCTAGCACACGATTGAGCCTAACTTTCTCCTCGTATAATCTTTTCTGTCTCTACTGAGCCAAATATGATTTGACTCATCTAGAGAACCTTGAGAAGGTTTCTTTAAGTCTAAATGAAGCTTGTCCAGTTCAAAAAAGGCTTGTCTTAATTCATGAGATGAATTTAAGACAAGCACCTGCTAATTCCTATCACCTACCAATTTCATTTTTGGACATCTGTCAAATGTTGACATATGGGTCTTAAACTGAAGAGAGCTCATTAGAGGATTTTTGTAGAGTATCTACATGCCTAAACTACATCAAATTGGGTACCATAATCAGATTATGGCGTGAGCCCAATTGGATTAAAATGGACGCCCCAAATGGATAAGAATGAAAGAGTCCTGATAAACATGGACTCTTTGGCGCCACCTTGCTTGTGCTTATTCAAAGTTGGTGCCAACATAGGAGAGAGGGTGGGGGTTCTTATCTGATATAATTAGATGACATCACTCTATCAATCAAATTTTTTTCAAAATTTATTGAAATTTTTTGATTGATCGAATGATGTGGCACTGCGCAGCATACAGGGTCTATAAAATCCCTATCTGTGCCTAGGGTTTGTAAGTTTCTGCTCAATATCCAGCCAAAATGAGAATCCTCTCCTCCTCTCCACATCCTCCGTACTCTCCTCTCTCCCCTCTTTACATCCAAGGAGTTGGATGTCCATCTGGCAAAGGTCCAAGGCATGGTGACGCCTGGAACAGATGGCTGCAGGATATCTTTGACAAGCTGCTGCTCCAACTTCAGAAGGAGTTCTGAAGCACTTCCAAATCAGATAGAGATCTGATTTTTGGAGCATAGATTCATGAGGTGAAGACATTTCAGGTTCTACTTGAGTGGATACCAGTAGAGGCCAGGTGCTTCCGTTGCTACATCAGAACCTCGGACTGTGCAGAGATCATCTACAGGGTAATCAGATTACCCTTGAGGTATTACTTGTTTCCTCATCCCTTTTAGATTTATTTTAGACTTAATATCAGATGTGAAGATTAGATCTAGAGATTTAGATCTGAAATAAATATAGGATAAATTTTTTTTAAAAATTAGTCTGTCTCAGATTTGATGAAATCTGGAAGATCCTACAAAGAAAAAAGATGGTTTTTTCTTCACTTAACAACTAGACAGGCTTTATAGGTCTCTACCTTCCCGTCTGCTCCTCTTTTTCTCTTGAAAATCTATTTACACCTATGGATTTTATCCCTTTGGAAAGATCAACTAGTGTCCAGACACTATTGATCTCCATGGACTCCATCTCGGACTTCATGGCCCCAAGCCATTTTTGAGAGTCGGGCCTTTGCATGGCCTCCATATAGGTGATCGGATCTTCATCATTCTCATCAAGTTCAATAGGATCACCGTCTCGAATCAAAAAATCATAGTATCTGTCTGGCTGATATGGTACTCTATCGGATCTCCTTAATGGTGCCTATACTAGCTTCGGATTCGATTCACCAATCGAACCCAATTCTGTATATGTCGGTCCTTCCACCTTGTGAACTTCATCAAGTTCAATTTTACAAGCATTAGCTCCTTCACCAAGGAACTCCTTTTTCAAAAAGACTGCCCGACTGCTGACAAACACTTTTTATTCTACAGCGAGGTAGAAGTAGTACTCTTTAGTTTTCTTTGGGTACCCTACGAACAAGCATGTATCGGACTTCGGTCCAAACTTATTTGTCTTTACATGCTTGACATAAGCTGGACACCCCTAGACCCTAAGATGTGAGAGCACCGACTTACGCCCAATTCATATCTCATATGAAATTTTATTGACAGACTTGCTGGGCACCATATTCAAAATATAGCAAGCAGTCTTTAGAGCATATCCCCGAAAAGATATTGACAGACTGGAAAAAGTCCATCATAGATCGGACCATGTCTAACAAAGTTTGATTCCTCCTCTCGGATACACCATTATGTTGTAGTGTTCCAGGAGGGATCCATTGTGATAGAATCTCATTCTCTTCTAGATATATCAGAAACTCACTGGTGAGGTATTCACCTCCTCGATCTGATCGAAGGATCTTAATACTCTTTCCAATTTGTTTCTCTACTTCAGCACGAAATCGTTTGAATATTTCAAATGATTCTGACTTATGCTTCATAAGATAGACATACCCATACCTCGATAAGTCATCTGTAAATGTAATGAAGTAGTAGTATCCTCCTCTAGTACTTATGTTCATAGACCCACATATATCAGTATGTATTAGACTTATGACATCACTGGCTCTTTAACTTTTTTCTTTAAAAGGTGACTTAGTCATCTTACCAAGTAGACAAGATTCACAGGTAGGCAATGATTTACAATCATCTATCTCAAGGACACATTCTTTGATCAACCTATCAATCCTATTCTTGTTCACATGACCAAGCCTATAATGCCAAAGGTAGGATTCGCTGACATTATCTATTTTAAGGCATTTACTAGGTGTGTACATTATACTAACAGACCGTGATATTATGTATATGTCATGTTTTAATTGTCTGCGCATAATTATAGTATCATTCATAATGATATCACAAAAATTATCTTTTATTATAAACTTGTAACCAAGTTTGGCCAAAAGGCCTACAGAGATGACATTCATCATAAAGGAGGGACAATAATGACAATCATCTAACATGACACTACTGGACTCGAAGACAAGCTGCAAAGTTTCCAAGGCCAGAACTGGAACAAGGCTTCCATCTCCAATGTTAAGGAACCGCTCATCCTCTCAAAATTTCTACTTACCTGCAGTCCCTGCAACGAATTGTATATATTAATAGGACTTTCGGTATCCAATACCCAGGTAGTAGTATCACAAATAAAGAAATTATAAGGTGTTATCATATAAATACCTTGTAAAGCAACCACTTACCTCTTTCTCTTGTACTTAGGCCTGTTTGGGTCAAAGGTGGCTATATAAGCAAGATAATTTCTTTTCCAATGACCCAGCTTCTTACAGAAGAAGCACTCTGTCTGGCTCTTGTCAACTTTTGACAGTTTGCTCTGCTTGAAATCGATGACATAATATTTTTGCATCTTTTACTTCTTTCCTCTCCTAGAGGATCAACGCCCTGCAGATGAACCTCCCACTAAATTCACTGGCTCCTTTTGGAGCTGGTGATCCTTCTCAAAAGTTTGCAGTAATCCTAGCAAATCATGGTAGTTTACTGAAGGCTTCATCATTCTATAATGACTGAGAAAGGATAGGTAGGATTTTAGTAGTGAATTGAGGATAGTATCCTTGCCTAACTGTTCATGCAATGGAAAGCCAAATTTGCTAAGATATTCAATCTGCTCAATCATGTATAATACATGATCGATGACTGAAGCTCCCTCTTGTATATGGGTATTGAACACTATGCAGGAGGTTTTATGTCTCTCTGGATCCTCAGAGGTGTCGAAGGACTCATTCAACATTTGAATCATCTCCTCAAGCTGCGCATCCTCAAACTTATGACTAAGTTTATCATTCATAGCTGTCCTCATCATGCAATGTACAGTCGTGCGATCATTGAGCCACTTCATGTAAGTGTCTCTCGCAACACGAGGAGCATTGGCTGCAGATTCTTTAGGTGTCTAATCCATAAGGATATGCAAAATCCTCTCATGCTCCAATACGATCTTCAACTATCGATACCAGCTATCAAAGTTGGGTCTGGTGAGCTTGTCGCTGTCCAACAGCGAACAGAGGAATAGTATATTGGCCATAACTGAAAGGAGAAAATATTAGCCTATTGGTATATGAATTATTTTTTTAATTCTGAAGATATGGACCTTAGTCTAAAGGTCCTTCCACTATTTTTTTTGAATTGGTAGCCTCTACCTCCAACTCGAAGAATTACAATAATTTCTTAGCTGGTACTAAAATCCACATGAACTGCATTCAGGCCCGAGTGTGGCTCGGCCAACCCTAATGGATTTTATGGGTAGATTCATAACCAATTATTTCTCCAAATAACTTCTAGCATTGGGTTTTGCCCCAGACATTCCTTCAGCAGACGTGTGGCGCCTCCACTAAAAATCCTGATTAGGTCCAACCATTAACATGACATATCAAGTGCATCCAACAAACGGATGTCCAGACCCGAGTGTGGCTCAACCAACCTGAGCATTGATCTGAAAGTACATCATGATGGTCATATGATGAATGATAATTTCAATACGTAATACACACCAAGCATGTGGCACCTCCAATGCCTATTTAGAATATTAGACTCATTATCACACACCTTAATGGGAGGTAATGACCAAGTTATCTCATAACTTTATCACTTTATGGACCTAATAATTTAGAAGATTTGATTTCATTGACCTGAGAATAAGAAAAGAAGTCGACCTGCAAGCTGCAAATCCTTTCACTGACTTCACCAAGTCATGTAAAGGATTAAACACAAGCTGGTCTAAAGACACCTAAATCAGTCACACTGATTCACCTTAATGGCATGGGTCTGCACGAATCGATTAGTGACCTAATTTAAACATAATCTACCATGTTGGCTAGATAAATGATATCAGTGAGAGGGATCTGTCCTTAACTCACCGTAGATGCATCTAGGTGAATAGCTCTTAATTAAAAATCACTTGATCGAATCTGCCAAACTTACCTTAGACACTAATTGGTTAATTGATTTCAATTTGACACACCAAAAGATTTAGGCTCAACCATGGAGCCATGATCATGATCCATTTATTAGGGTCAAACACATGGACTTGATCAGACTTCAACTATTGAGATTGATTTAGAGAAATACTGACCTAATCTAATTCAACACTTGATTAGACTTAATCAATTTCTCTACTTGATTCATATGTGTTCCTAACCCTAAGTCTAACCCATTAAAAGGACCTGATTCATGCTAATCCTCTGCTCACCATATTATATGGTGTCTTAATGATCTTCAATTCTCAATTCTAGATCATTCAAACTTAATTCAAAATTAAATGTGTGAAACGTATGTTTTAATTTGTAAAACTATTCTACAAGAGTTTCAAGTGAAGCATATCGTATATTTCAACACATGAAAATAAATTTTCATAATATGTTTAACAATTAAACATACATAGGTATGATCTAAACTTCATTCATATATCTCATGTATCATGACAACTTTTACATCAATACCAATTACATCATATGTAATATGTAATTCAGATCTAAAATAATTTTATATTTAAATTTTATCCTATTATAATGAATCATAAATCACTTTAGATATAATCTAAATATATTTATGATCAAAATAATACATAAAAATCTGTTCATTTTTTTTTCATAAAATTGGATCACAACGATATCCCTACATGCCATAAGAGAACCCATTGAATAGGCAAAAGAGAGATTAATCTCTTTAATCTCTTATGATCGAATGATCTGATGATCTCATCAATCTAAGTATGAGGCTACTAAGATCTAAAATCTAATTTCATATATAATTATATCAATATACAATTATTGACAAAACTATTTTATGTCTTGAACATATCCTTGATCTCATCAATTATGTTCTTCATCTAATCTAATTAGATTTGATGTATCATATACATCATATCAAAATTAAAACTTATCTTATACTGATTATAAAATATCAATTTTATATTTGATATCAAATAAAATATAATTAGATATAAATATGAATGCATAAGAAATTAATTTTTGATAAAATCTATTTTTTCGTAGTGCTGAATTATGATAGGATTCAAATCTAAATATCCATCAAAATGGATCCAATTTAAGTCTGAAATAATCTTCACTTCATAAGAAAAATAGCAAAATTAAAATTTTATTAAAATAGATTTAAAATAAATTTTTAATTCATGTTATTTTTCATCAAAAATTTAGCAACAGCAGAATTCTGTTACAACAGATTTATAATAACCTCAATCAACCATTAATTAGGCACCTCTAATCCAATCAAAATCAGATTAAAAATTTTATATAAATAGATTTAAATGAAATTTAATGTCACATAAAATTTTAATTATATCTCATATAAATAATCATAAAAAATTTTATTTTACATGCATATATTTCAGGCCTGCTCTGATACCAGTTGAAGGGAAGGAAACAGTTTTCCTCCAGAATGCCCAGGTTGCATTTAAAAATTTTCTCTAATATTTTACTTATTTAAAGATTAAATTTTTACCTGAATCATAGTGGAACCAGGGATCAAATCTTAAATTATCTGATATAAACCTTCGTGGAGGCCTGGATATGCAGACCCTCTACTTCGCATACACATCAGACACTGCAGGAAAGCAAGATGAACTCCAATCCAATTGGCTTCGCAACTCAATCAATCGAGGGATAAAATATGATGATGTGATACCTTACATCAGTAGATAGGATGCCCAAAAAGGATCCACACCCAAGGAGAGAGGGCGGCAACAAAGGGAGAGATGTAGAAGATGAAGGACCTCTCTCTTCATATGCCTGTCTCTCTCTCTTTTTCTCCTCTCAATTTGATTTATTTGCTATTCTATTCTCTTCTTTCATCCATAGGTAGAGACCTTCTCTATTTATAGATGATTCTCATGATCTAATGAGAGGAGGACTCTTTATTCAAATCTGATTTGAATTGGTCCAATACTCATGAAAGAAGGACTCCTACATGAGATATAATTGCCATCACTTATAACATCCAATTTGCACCCACTCCCACACCCACTTGGGATGTCCTAAATAAGCATCAAACTAATTTTTTATCATACTTCATGAGTGAATATTCTCAGTGTAAGTAGAAATACTCATATCTCATCCAAAACATGTCCAATTTGAGTCCAATTCGAAGTCGGTTTGAAATAATTTCGAAAGACTGTCAATCTTAAACTCTTTAGAACTTTTATACCAATCTAACTTAGATTTTAGATCTATTTAAGTCTAATTAATTCAGATATAATTTAAAACTAACTAGTACTTAAATTCAATCTTTTATATATTTCATGGATCATAAATAGAAATTGTTCATCCCCAAGATTGAATCTGAACCTCATGTGTAGTGCTAGCTAGACATAGTCAACTTTTCAATCCCGTTTGACCGATAACTCAATTCTCAATCAAGTTAGCTTATATGTTCAATCAAGTCAAATATTTTTAGATTAGATATATAAACATAGGTTAATTCCTTCCTACTTTGTCTGACTTGTGTGCATGACTCCATAGATTCAAACACTAAGCCGGTAGCACGGGAACTAATTTTTGCACTAATCGAGATACTATCTAGTAATGATTCCTGACGTTCAGATAGATCGAATTATTGTAAAGAAATATTTTAGAATCTATACTCATGGTTACCACATAATTCATCCTTTTGACCCTGGATGCTCTAGGATGGTCTCAAGTTAACTGTCAACTGAGATTGCTTCATCCATATTGTATTTCAATCTTTCAAATCTATCTCATGAATTATCCTGATCAAAATTTTACTAAATTAAAATATAGTGATACATCAACTCCAATAATCCGAAGGGGTCAATCCCATCTTGATCTACACATAGACTTCGTAAGTACTTGACTGTACCCAGTAGCCTTCCATCACTACATTAAAAATTCAGGTAGTTCGGCACCAAAGCATAGTGAGTTGCTTGCAAGTCACTATGGTGACTCAGGTCTGAAGGATATTTATATCCATGTATTTCGCAAGCAGCTCTTGACAGCAGAACGCTCAGCAGGTGAGTCACTTGTTCAGTAATGATGTACACTTATATCTCACATGTATGCCATACCAATGTCACCATATTTCTTGGTTAAGAGGACAACCAACCCATATGACACACAACGACCTTCACTCGATTAACGTCATCGTTCCATAATGATGTATTATTTGATCACGAACTTGTTTAAGAACTATACGATAAATCCTCTTTTTATCGTACACTAGCATAGTTCTAGGGACTTCATCACAGTATAAGAGTTCAAGGAAGATGTCACTTTGTATTAAAAAATATTAGAATAACTATTATTCAATAATCAATAATTCATATACAAGGATGAACTTAATCATCACACGATTAGTTTTAGGACACAATGCCCAATATTCTCAACACTTTGAGAATATATATCGAAACTAATTCTATGGATGATTCAAGAACACATTACACTTGAATGAAAAAGAACTTGCCCCTTTTATTGATCATATCAATATATTAAGTATAAAAATTATATCCTAGATATATTATAATGTGTCAGCCATATTGCTTCTAAGACATACATCTAACTGTAGGAACCAGATCTAGGGTTTCAGAGTTAGATCTTGAAACTTTTTCAAGATCATACAGCAGAAGACTAAAATAAATCAAAATTATTTTCTAAAATCAAAGAATCCCTAGATCTAAGATCCTATTACATGATTATTATGTAGCATTAAATCAAAAATTAAAATATATAAATGTAGCATGAACTACATGTTGATCATATCAACATGTTTCTATACTACATCTAATGTATGTATTAAACAATAGATCAGATCTATTACCTTGCAAGTTAGACATTTTAACCTCACTGATCCGGGCTTGAGGATGATGTTGCAAGTCGCACATACGTCCGACCTCTAGGAGTCATCCACACGAGCCCACGAATCTCGATCAGAAGTCCTGCTTCAGGAAATCAGCACAGTATGCCAATACTGCACTGATCCTTCTTTGATGATTGATCAGGTGCCTCTTTCTTCTTGATTTGGACTCTTCTAAAGATGGAAAGTAAAAGAAAAACTTTCAGATCTGAGATGCTCTCAGAAAACTCAAGATGGAGGGAGGAAAGATATGAAAACAAACAACCCTAGAAGAAGACCCTCTTCTTCTTCTCATTTCTCTCTCTAGACACCCTAACTTGTGTCTTTTATATCTCCACGACCTAAAGGTCTTTCTCTTTGATTTTTGGATGGCTCAAAGGTCTCCCAAATTTATATCTTTTTTAAAAATTTTATGAAGAAACTCATCTTATATAGAGAGATATGATAGAGTCCTTGTCTAGGTCAAATACCTAGTCAAGGCTTATCCAAACATGGCAAGTTAAGGGGCGCCCAACTCTTGAGCACCTCCTCCATATTTTTATGCATGGATCATCAAAAAAAAGTGAAAAATATGTACCCTAAAAGCCACAAAAATTCTAAAAAAAATTTGGATAAATTCGGTGCAAAATTGAAAGAGTTTTGGATTTCTAAAACTCTATCTCATAGAATTCGAAATCCAAACTTATTCCTTTTTGATTTGATCCAAACCACCTTCCATGTAAGAAAGAAGAGAGGAGACCTTTTGTGAACATGGGAGAGACCTGGGAGAGGGCTTTTGTCGCATAGAATAAGAGGAGATTGGTGTTGAATGAGAGAGAGGGCGTGGGGAAGGCTTATGTGGTGCAAGGTGGAATCCTAGTCTTACTAGGATTCTATCTTATGACTTGTTTTAATTTGGTTTTCCAAATCAAATCAAACCAAAATTAGATCAACCTAATTAAAATAGGTCTTAACCCAATTAAGAACCTAATTTAATCAGATTAAATTATATTTAAATCTAATTTAATATTCTAATCAAATTAGAAATTAGATTGACCCAAGTCCTAGTTGAACTAGGACTAGTTTTTCCTTGCACTTGGCTTATCCAATAAATCAATTGGACTTGATCCAATCAAGCCCAAATTAAATCTAATTAAATCATATTTAACTAGACTTAATCTCAGTCCATTGGCTTAATCAAATTAAGCCAATTAGCAATCGAATTGCTAATCGATCCTCCTGCAATACTTGCACTGGGTTAAATGTCAATCGTATTGATCATTTAACCCTAGAACGATTCTTAATCGTTGATCAACCATCCGATCGGATCATGAACTCTAATGTGTGTGACCTCATAGGTCCGAACCTAAGCCGGTAGTATAGGAATAAATTTTTGTACCAATCGAAGTGACCATCTAGCAATGGTACCCGACGATCGGATAGGTCGAATGTGTAGAACAACATCCTTAGAACCCATGCAGGTATAGTTTTTATATAATTCATCCCCTTGACCAAAATGATCATAGGACACCCCAGAGTTCAACTGTCAACTCTGATCAGATTGTCCACATTGTATTTCAAAATATCAAATCCATCTGATGGATTACCCTGGCCAAGGTTTTGCTAAATTGAAATACAGTGACTCATTCTTCTCCAACTCTTGGAGTGGTCAATCCCATCTCGATCACACTCTGACTTCGCAAGTACTTGACTGTGCCTAGAAGCCTTCCATCCCTGAATTAGAAATTCAGTTAATTTAGTACCAAAGCACAGTGAGTTGCTTGCAAGTCACTGAGGCGATCTCAAGTCTAAGGGACACTTATACCTATATCCCATCAGAGACATTCTCGACAGCAGAATGCTCTGGAGTTGGTCACGTTCAATGATGATGTACCCTTACATCTCACCTGTATGCCATACTAGTGTCTCCACACTCTTTGGTTAAGAGGACAACCAACCCATATGGCCTACAGCGACCTATGCTCGATAGAAGCTGTCGTCCTTATTAACAGCCTATCATTTGGTCGTGAACTGTTTTAAGGACTTATCGATAAATCCTCTCTTTATTGAATCTAAATAGTCCTAAGGACTTCATCATAACAACGGAGTTCATTAGAAGATGAAAGCTTATGATGAAGATGCCAAATATATTTTATTTATTAACAAATCAATTACAATACTTGGTTGCTCAACCGTCAACAGCTTGACGATTGGCCTTTTGGGATACACTTCCCAACAACTCCCACTTGTCCTAAAGCCACTCGGCACAGTATCTAATACCCATCTTCGACTTGTGGTTGTCGAACTCCTTTATCGCCAGGGCTTTAGTGAAGGGATCGATCGGGTTCTCCTTTCCGTCGATCTTCTGAAGGTCGACGTCACCTCGATCCACGATCTCTCGGACCAGGTGAAAGCGGCGCAAGATGTGCTTCATCCGTTGATGTGCTTTGGGTTCCTTCACCTGAGCTATGGCACCAGTGCTGTCACAGTAGAGCAGGATCGGACCATCGAGGGAGGGTGCTACTCCGAGCTCATTGATGAATTTTCTCAGCCACACAGCTTTCTTCGCGGCATCTGATGCTGCAATATACTCTGCTTCACAAACAGAGTCTGCCACAGTATGTTGCTTGGAACTCTTCCAGCAGATGGCTCCACCATTCAGAGTAAAGATATAACCCGACACGCTCCTAATGTCATCATGGTCATATTGGAAGCTAGAGTCTGTGAACCCCACAAGTTTCAGATCTGACTCGCCATAAACCAACCATTGGTCCTTAGTATTTCTCAAATACTTAAGGATGGCTTTAACCACTGTCCAGTGATTTTCTCCAAGATTAGATTGGTATCTACTCACTACTCCTGTGAGTATGCCACATCTGGTCTTGTACATGTCATGGCGTACATGATAGATCCCATGGCTGAAGCATATGGGACTCTACTCATACGCTCTCTCTCTTCAGGAGTTGTCGGACAATCTTTCTTAGAGAGAGAAATTCCATGTTCTATCGGTAGATAGCCCTTCTTGAAATTCTCCATGCTGAACCTCTTCAGCACAGTGTCTATGTACATGGACTGGGATAACCCAAGCATCCTTTTAGATCTATCCCTATAGATCTTCATCCCTAGGATGTAGGATGCTTCACCCAAGTCCTTCATGGAGAACTGTGATGACAACCAAACTTTTATTCCCTGTAGTACGGGGATGTCATTCTCGATTAAAAGAATATCATCCACGTACAAGACAAAGAATACCACAACTGGACCATTTGCCCATTTATAGATGCAGGGCTCTTCTCCATTCTTAATGAAGCCATACATTTTGATCACCTTATCAAAATGCATGTTCCAACTCCGAGAAGCTTGCTTCAATCCATAAATGGATCTCTGAAGCTTGCACACCTTGGACTCATCTGTAGATGTAAACCCCTCAGGTTGTATCATATACACCTCTTCGGTCAGCTCTCCATTCAGGAAAGTTGTCTTACATACATCTGCCAGATCTCATAATCTAGATGGGCAGCTATTGCAAGCATTATCCGAATGGATTTGAGCATTGCCACAGAAAAAAATGTCTCGTCATAGTCAGTACCATAACATTGACGATATCCCTTGGTGATCAGATGGGCTTTATAGGTCTCCACCTTTCTGTCTGCGCCCCTCTTCCATTTGAAGACCCATTTACACCCAATGGGTTTAACCCCTTCAGGTGGGTCAACCAATGTCCATACATCATTGACCTTCATGGACTCCATTTCGGATTTCATGGCTTCAAACCATTTTTCGGAATCAGGTCTCTGCATTGCATCCATATAGGTGATCGGATCTTCATTATTCTCATCAAGTTAGATGGGATCACCGTCCTGGACCAAGAAACCATAGTATCTGTCCGACTGACGCGGTACTCTATCGGATCGCCTTAATGGTGTAGGTACATTGGGCTCCGGATCTAATCTAATCATATCTGACTCAGGTTCAGCTATTGGTGTCGCTCCTTCTACCTGTTGAACTTCATCAAGTTCAACCTTAGAGGCAACAGTTCCTTCACCAAGAAACTCTTTTTCTAAAAAGATTACCTTAAGGATGACGAACACCTTTTGTTCATCAGCATGGTAGAAAAAATATCCTTTTGTCTCTTTGGGGTACTCTATGAATGAGCATTTGTCAGACCTAGGTCCAAGTTTGTCTGTGACTAATCGTTTGACATAGGTCGGGCACCCGCAGACCCTAAGATGTGAAAGTGCTGGCTTACGTCCCGTCCATATCTCATATGGAGTCTTAATTACAGACTTACTTGGAACCCTATTTAACAGATAACAGGCCAATTCGAGTGCATATCCCCAGAAGGATATCGGCAAGCTAGCAAAACCCATCATGGATCGGACCATGTCTAACAGAGTCCGATTCCTTCTTTCAGACATACCATTATACTGTGGTGTTCCTAGAGGAGTCCATTGGGAGAGAATCACATTCTCTCCTAGATATGTGAGAAACTCACTAGAAAAGTATTCTCCTCCTCGATCAGATCGAAAAGTTTTAATACTCTTTCCAGTTTGTTTTTCTACTTCACTTCGAAATCGTTTGAACATTTCAAATGAATCCGACTTATGTTTCATCAGATAGACATATCCATATCGGGATAGGTCATCCGTGAAAGTTATGAAGTAGAAATATCCACCTCTAGCACTGGTGCTCATGGGCCCGCATACATCAGTATGTACTAGGTCCAAGAGCTCAGTAGCTCTCTAACCTTTTCCAGTAAAAGGTGACTTGGTCATTTTACCAACAAGACAGAACTCACAGGTTGGAAGTGATTCACAATAACTGACTTCGAGGATTCCCTCTTGAGTCAACCTGTTTATTCTGTTCTTGTTTATATGACCTAGCCTACAGTGCCATAAGTAGATATCTGACACACTATCTAATCTAGGATGCTTGCCAATAGAATAGACTCTTATCAGGCTTGATCTTCTTGGTCTGACCCTGCACTGATGTCCCAGCCTGAACATGCACCTTCTTCACTTTCTTCTTCTTGTTCTTCTTTTCTTTCTTAAAAGGTCGAGAACTAGAAGACGAACCTCCCACTAAGTTCACCGACTCCTTGTGAAGTTGGTGATCCTTCTCAAAGTTTTGAAGCAACCCCAGTAACCCGTGGTAGTTTTCTTCAAGCTTTGTCATTCTATAATGAGTGAGGAATGGGAGATAAGACTTGGGCAGTGAGTTCAGTATTGCATCTTTCCCAAGCTGCTCATGCAAGGGAAAGTCGATCTTGCTCAATCGTTCCATCAGCTCGATCATGTACAATACATGATCAGTGACAGAGGCACCATCCCGTATTTTGGCGTTGAAGATGGCACAACTAGTCTTATGCCTCTCTATGTCATCGGATGTGCCAAAGGCATCTTCCAACACTTGAAGTATATCCTTTGGCTGAGCCATCTCGAATCTGCGACTGAACTCGTCGCTCATGGTAGCCATCATGATACAGTGCACCGTGGTCCGATCACTGAGCCACTTCTGGTAAGTGTCTCTGACTGTTCTACGTGCATTGAAAGCTGGCTCCTCAGGTGCAGGATTCATTATCACATATAGGATCCGTTCATGCTCCAGGACTATCTTCAACTTTCGGTACCAGCTACCGAAGTTAGATCCCACCAACTTATCATTGTCCAACAATGATCGGAGCGATAGGGAAGTGGCCACATTTGCACAAAGGAGAACCATAACCTAATTAGTAATTGATTCATTAAACCTAAAGATTTGGACTTTAATCAAAAGGTTTCTCCCACTATTTTATTCGAATTGGTAGCCTCTACCTCCAATTCGAGGAATTACCCTAATTCCTTAGTGGGTACTAGAATCCACTTAGACTGCACACAAGTCCAACTTTGGTTGGCCAACCCATGTACATCTAAGGGTAGGTTCATAACCAATTATTTCTCTAAACAATTTCTAGTAATTTTAATTTTTCCCCAGAAACCTAATCAGTAGGCTTTGGCCTCCACTGTAAGGATCCGGTTAGGTCCAACCATTAACATGATCATACTTGGTGTATCTAACCAACGAATGATTAAGCCCAACTTTGGTTGGCTCACCTAACCACCATTAGAGAGACACTTCCAAGTCGTCATATGATGAGTGATAATTCCATTAGTCAACAAGCACCAGGCCTTTGGGTTTGCAATGATTATTGAGTTAATGGACTCATTATCAAACACCTTAATGGGAGGCTATGACTCAGTTATCTCCATAACTTTATCATTTTAAGGACCTAATAATTTTAGAAGATTTAAATAATATAGAGGATGAGGTCAGATGAACCAGCTTATCATGATCCTCCCACTGGCTTCACTAAGTCAGCTTAAGGGAGACCATTAAAAGGGCTGGTCTAGGAGCACCTAAATCAGTCACACTGATTTACCTAGCTAACATGGGTCAGCTCGAATAGTCAAGTGATCCGATCAAAATATAATTTCATCAAGAGGCCAAGTAAGTTCGATCAGTGGGAGGGTCTGCCAAAGCTTGTCTTAGACACCATCAGAAATGGCCAGGTAAGCGGGCTCCCAATTAAAAACCACCAGTCTGGTTTACCTTAGACACCAACAGGTTTAATTAGTTTTGATTAGATCAACCTAACAGTTCATGCTAGACCGCTTAGCCAAGAATCAAGTCCATTTCGTTCTCGTTAAAGACATGGACTTGACCAACTACAACTATTGTAATTGATCTAGAGAATCCTTGACCTAATCTAAGACAACAATTGATTAGATTTAGTCAATTCTCTAATTAAGTCCATCTTTAATCTAACCATAGGTCTAACCCAATTAATGGACCTAATTTCCACTAACCCATTAACCCAATGTGTTATGATTTGTGTCTTAGGTTCTTCAATTCACAATCCTAGAACCTAATCAAACAACTTCTTAATTCTTAATTAAGTTTTGGACTGAGGGTTGGGTTCAGTTTTTCAAAAAATAATTTTTATATTTGTAAAATAATTTTACAATATGATTCTACCAACCATATTGCATGTTTAATTCATAATCAAGATACAAGTGAAATAAACATGAAACTACTTTAGATCTAATCTAAACAGGTTCATGTAATTGAAACAATTTCAACTTTAAACAATTTCTTTGCACAAAAATTATTAACAAAGAGATTTTATTTTAGATTTAAATATCTTTTAAATTTAATAAATTATAAATTTAATCTAGATCATATCTAATAAATTTATGATTAAAGATAGATCTACACAAACTAGGACAACCTTTGCACTGTAAGGGGTAAACCTTACAGCAGGACAACCTTGCAGTTTGTGATTGATCTAAAATTTTAATTTCAGATTTAATAATCAGATTATAAATTAGATCTAATCTAAGAAATAATCTAAGTATGTATAAATAATCATGTAATAAAGAACCAGGCTCTGATACCAATTGTAGGAACCAGATCTAGGGTTTCAGGGTTAGATCTTGAAACTTTTTCAAGATCATACAGCGAAAGACTAAAATAAATCAAAATTTATTTTTTAAAATCAGAGAATCCCTAGATCTAAGATCCTATTACATGATTATTACATAGTATTAAATCAAAAATTAAAATATATAAATATAGCATGAACTACATGTTGATCATATCAACATGTTTCTATACCACATGTAATGTATGTATTAAACAATAGATCAGATCCATTACCTTGCAAGTTAGATGTTCTAACCTCACTGATCCGGGCTTAAGGATGATGTTGCAAGCCGCACACGTATCCGGCCTCTAAGAGTCATCCACACGAACCCACGAATCTCGATCAGAAGTCCTGCTTCAGGAAATCAGCACAGTATGCTAGTACTGCGCTGATCCTTCTTTGATGCTTGATCAGGTGCCTCCTTCTTCTTGATTTGGACTCCTCCAAAGATGAAAAGTAAAAAGAGAAGTTTTAAATCTGAGACACTCTCAGAAAACTCAAGATGGAGGGAGGAAAGATATGAAAACAAACAACCCTAGAAGAAGACCCTCTTCTTCTTCTCGTTTCTCTCTCTAAACACCCTAACTTGTGTCTTTTATATCTCTACAACCCAAAGGTCTTTCTCTCTGATTTTTGGATGGCTCAAAGGTATCTCAAATCCCTATCTTCTTCAAAAATTTCATAAAGAAACTCATCTTATATAGAGAGATATGATAGAGTCCTTGTCTAGGTCAAATACCTAGTCAAGGCTTATCCAAACATGGCAAGTTAAGGGGCGCCCAACTCTTGAGCACCTCCTCCATATTTTCATGCATAGATCACCAGAAAAGGGTGCATAATATGTACCCTAAAAGTCATAAAAATTCTAAAAAAATTTGGATAAATTTGGTACAAAATTAAAAGAGTTTTGGATTTCTAAAACTCTATCTCATAGAATTCGAAATCCAAACTTATTCCTTTTTGATTTGATCCAAACCACCTTCCATGTAAGAAAGAAGAGAGGAGACCTTTTGTGAACGTGGGAGAGACCTGGGAGAGGGATTTTGTCACACAGAATAAGAGGAGATTGGCATTGAATGAGAGAGAGGGCGTGGGGAAGGCTTATGTGGTGCAAGGTGGAATCCTAGTCTTACTAGGATTCTATCTTATGACTTGTTTTAATTTAGTTTTCCAAACCAAATCAAACCAAAATTAGATCAACTCAATTAAAATAAGTCTTAACCTAATTAAAAATCTAATTTAATCAGATTAAATTAGATTTAAATCTGATTTAACTTTCTAATCAAATTAGAAATTAGATTGACCCAAGTCCTAGTTGAACTAGGACTAGTTTTTCCTTGCACTTGGCTTATCCAATAAACCAATTGGACTTGATCCAATCAAGCCCAAACTAAATCTAATTAAATTATATTTAATTAGACTTAATCTCAATCCATTGGCTTAAGCAAATTAAGCCAATTAGTAATCAAATTGCTAATCGATCCTCCTGCAACACTTGCACTGGGTTAAATGTCAATCGTATTGATCATTTAACCCTAGAACGATTCTTAATCATTGATCAACCATCCGATCGGATCATGAACTCTAATGTGTGTGACCTCATAGATCCGAACCTAAACCGTTAGCATAGAAATAAATTTCTGTACCAATCGAAGTGACCATCTAGCAATGGTACCCGACGACCGGATAGGTCGAATGTGTAGAACAACATCCTTAGAACCCATGCGGATATAGTTTTCATATAATTCATCTCCTTGACCAAAATGATCATAGGACACCCCAGAGTTCAACTGTCAACTCTGATTAGGTTGTCCACATTGTATTTCAAAATATCAAATCCATCTGATGGATTACCTTGGCCAAGATTTTGCTAAATTGAAATACAGTGACTCATTCTTCTCCAACTCTTGGAGTGGTCAATCCCATCTCGATCACACTCTGACTTCGCAAGTACTTGACTGTGCCTAGAAGCCTTCCATCCCTGAATTAAAAATTTAGTTAGTCCAGTACCAAAGCACAGTGAGTTGATTGCAAGTCACTGAGGTGATCTCAAGTCTAAGGGATACTTATACCTATATCCCATCAGAGACATTCTCGACAGCAGAATGCTCTGGAGTTGGTCACGTTCAATGATGATGTACCCTTACATCTCACCTGTATGCCATACCAGTGTCTCCACACTCTTTGGTTAAGAGGACAACCAACCCATATGGCCTACAGCGACCTATGCTCGATAGAAGCTGTCGTCTTTATTAAACGCCTTCATTTGGTCGTGAACTGTTTTAAGGACTAATCGATAAATCTTCTCTTTATCGAATCTAAATAGTCCTAAAGACTTCATCATAACAATGGAGTTCATTAGAAGATGAAAGCTTATGACGAAGATGCCAAATATATTTTATTTATTAACAAATTAATTACAATACTTGGTTGCTCAACCGTCAACAGCTTGACGATTGGCTTTTTGGGACACATTTCCCAACACTAACAATCTCTCACTTGGACTAAAGCCAATTGGCCATAAATCTAAGTCCCATCTTTTCAAGGTGCACTTCATTTTTGGGTTGGCTTAACAGCTTAGTCAGTGGGTCTATCATATTTTTTATGGAGTCTACTCTTCGCACCTTGACATGAGGTAGTCACGTATATCGATGCTCTATGTGTTTGGACTTCTAGTAAGACATTGGCTCCTTAAAAAAAATTATGGTATCATTATCTTTGCAGTACTGTGTCATGGCATGACATCCAGTTCTACAACTAACATTAAAATCAGAATTCGTCTTACACATCTATAGCACACTCAGCCTCCATTGATCGATTACTCAAAATCTTTTTAGTAAATCAAACAAGAATACACCCTCGAATCATAACTCAGAATCACCTCCAAAGATCAAGAACAGATCCTTAGTCCTTCTTAAGTACTTAAAGATATTTTTCACAGCTATCCAGTGCTCCTTACCTGGATTCGACTGATACCTACTCGTAACACTCACAGCAAGGACAATATCAGATCGAGTACATAGCATGACATATATGAGGCTTTCTATTATCGAAGCATAAGGAATCCTACTCAAATACTGAATCTCCTCAAATGTGGTCGGACACATCATCTTGGAGAGATAAATACCATGCCTAAGAAGTAAAAGATCTCTCTTAGAGTTTTTTATGCTGAACCTCTTCAGCATCTTCTCTATGTACAGCTTTTGTGACAGGCCAAGCATCCGTTTAGATCTATCCCTATATACCTTTATTTCAAGAATATAGGATGCTTCTCCTAGATCTTTCATGGAGAATTCTTTGGACAACCATCTTTTGTCCGTGGTCAGCATGGAAATATGATTCCCAATGAGGAGAATATCATCTATGTACAGTACGAGAAAGATGATTGCACTCCCATTGACTCTCTTGTATACACAAGGTTTCTCTTCATTTATGATGAAATCAAATAATTTGATTGCCTCATCAAAATGATGGTTCCAATTCTAAGAAGTCTGCTTTAATCTGCATATGGACCTTTGCAGCTTGCAGACTCTGTGATTACCATCACTGGATGTAAAACCCATAGACTACTCCATATAGATATCTTCCTCAAGATATCTATTCTGGAAGGTAGTTTTTACATCCATCTGTCAGATTTCATAATCATAGTAAGCTGCAATAGCAAGCAAAGTGCGGATGGATTTCAGCATGGCTATGGGCGAGAAAGTTTTCTGATAGTCAATGTCCTCACGTTGACTATAACCTTTAGCTACAAATCTAGCTTTATAGGTCTCTACCTTACCATCGGTACCTATTTTCTTTTTGTAGATTCATTTACATCCAATAGGTACAATACCTTCAGGTAGATCCACTAAAGTCCAGACTTGGTTCGAGTGTATCGAGTCAATTTCTGACTTCATAGTATCTAACCATTTCTCAAAATTGATATCAGACATCGCCTCATCAAAGGTATTGGGATCATCACCATGACCCCTATCTCCCATAAGGAACATTTCCTTTACTTCCTCCATAAGTATATCCATGTACCTTTCAAGAGGTCGGGAGACCCTGCTAGATCTATGAGGTGGCAGAAGAACATCAACTACTGGCTCATGGACTACAGATTTCTGAGGATCTATAGCTCTAGACTCTTCAGAAACCTCTTTGAGTTCTACTAAGCTCCCACTGCCGCCATCCTGGATAAACTATTTTTTCAGGAACATGGCATTTCGACTCACAATCATATTGCGGTTTTCTGAAAAGTAAAAGTAGTATTTCATGGATTCTTTTGGGTACCCTATAAAGTGAGCTATAATAGATCTATCCTCCAATATTTTTGCCATCTATCTCTTGACGTAGATCGGACATCCCCAAGTCTTAAGATAATCTAGACTCGACTTCTTACTGAACCATATCTCATACAATGTAGTAGGAACGGACCTTGAAGGAATCCTATTCAACAAGTGAATGGTAGTTAACAAGACATGTCTCCAAAGAAACAAGGATAGATCAGTGAAGCTCATCATGGACCTGACCATATCCAATAGGATCCTATTCCTCCTTTCGGATACCCCATTGAGTTAAAGTATTTCAGGAGGGGTCCACTAAGAGACTATGCCAATATCCTTTACGATATCTTAAAAATTTTTGACTAAGGTATTCATCTCCTCAATCAGATCGAAGAACCTTAACGGGTTTACCCGTCTGCTTCTCTACTTCATGCCTGAATTCTTTAAACTTTTCAAAGACCTCAGACTTGTGTTTCATTAGATATACATATCTGTACCTAGACAAATCATCGATAAAGGTAATGAAGTAGGTGTAACCATCCCTGACCTGCACATCAAATGGCCCACGCACGTCGGTGTGTACCAGGACAAGTAGCTCTATGGCCCTTTCCCCATATCCTACAAAAGGCAACTTGGCCATCTTTCCTCGAAGGCAGGATTTATAAGCTGGATACGGCTTTGGGTTAAGAGAGCCAAAGATCCCATCCTTCTCCAGTCTGTTTATCCTGTCCTCTACAATATGGCCTAATCTATGGTGCCATAAGTACTTCTGATTAATTTTATCTCTGGGTCTTTTTTGGCCCACGGTACTCACTATTTACTCATTTAGGTTCACATTCGCATCAGCATGCAAGTGATAAAGACTGTCAATTAAAAGATCTTGTACAATCAATTTATTTTTTAAATAAATAGAATAAAAATTTTTATTGAAATAAATTTCAAAAACTTTCTGTGCTAGCACAGACATGAAAATTAAATTCTGACTAGCTACAAAAATATAATAACAGTCTTTCAAATCTAATCTAACACTAGATGATAATTGAAGAGGGTAAGTACCAACGGCCTCTACAGTAATTTTTGCTCCATTACTGATCTGAAGGATCATGTCATCTTTCTTTAACCTCTTACTTTCTATCAGACCCTGCATTGAGGTACATATATGAGCACTCAAGCCAGAGTCCAGTACCCAACTAGAAGTAGAAGAAATCATAATGTTAGATTCAATCATGAGTAGACCTTCAGAAGGTTTATCACCCTTTTAGTCTTCAGGCTCTCCAGGTATTTCGGACAGTTTCTCCTCTAGTGGCCTTCAGCATGACAGTGGAAATATTTTTGCTTTGCCTCAGCCACCTTTGGATCATCCTTCTTTGGCTTACTCTCTCTCTCTCTCTTCTGCTTCTTTGCGGATTTAGCCTTCTTCCTTCCAATAGATATTTTTTTAGAAGAAGAAGTTCGCTTCACAGCGAAAATAGTGCCCCTTGAACTCTTCAAGGCACCCTCTATTGTGACCAACATATTAACAAGTTTGAGAATAGTGCAGTCAAATTTGTTCATATAAAAATTCACGATGAATTGACTATATGTACTAATAAGAGATTGAAAGATTAGATCTATCTATAACTTTTTTTGCATATCAAGCCCAAGCTTTCCAAGCTCCTCAATGTCCTTAATCACTGTCATATAGTGTGAAGGAACCAGATCTAGGATTTCAGGATTAGATCTTGAAACTTTTTCAAAATCAGGCAGCGGAAGATTAAAATAAATCAAAATTTATCTTATAAAATTAGAGAATCCCTAGATCTAAGATCTTATTATATAATTATTATATGATATTAAATCAAAAATTAAAATATAAAGAGCAAGAACTACATGTTGATCATATCAACATGTTTCTATACTACATCTAATGTACGTAGAATATAATAGATCAGATCAATTACCTTGCAAGTTAGACGTTCTAACTTTGCTGATCTGAACTTGAGGATGATATTGCAAGGTGCACACACGTCCAACCTCTAGGAGTTGTCCACACGAGCCCATGAATCACGATCAGAAGTCTTGGTTTAGAAAATCAGCACAGTATGCTAGTACTGTGCTGATCTTCTTAGATGGTCGATCAGATGCCTCCTTCTTCTTGATTTGGACTCTTCCAAAGATGAGAAGTAGGAGAAAGAGTTTTAGATATGAGACACTCTCAGAAAACTCACAAATGGAGGAAGGAAAGAGGTGAACACAGCAACCCTAGAAGAAGACCCTCTTCTTCTTCTCTTTATTCTAACCCAGATACTTAGTTTTGTGTCTATTATATCTCCACACCCTAACACCCTTTCTTCCTAATTTTCACACACCCCAAAGTTCTCTCAATGATCTATAATCCACAAAAATTTTAAGAATAAATTCATCTTAAATAAAGAGATATGAAGAATCTTTATCTAGATCAAATACCTAGTCAAGAAAAATCCAAACAGGGCAAGACAAGTGGTGCCCAACTCTTGGGCCCCCCCTCCTTCTTTTTCTAGCATGGACCACCAGCAAAGGATCCACAATATGTGCCATAAAAGCCATAAAAATTTCAAAAAAGATCTGAGTAAAATCAGTGCCATAAGGAAAGAGTTTTGGTTTCCTAAAATTCTATCTCATAGAATTTAAAATCCAAACTAATTTCTACTTTGACTTGATCCACAACCACATTCCATATAAGAGAGAAAGAGTGGAAAGCTTTGGGCATGCGTGAAAGCTTGGGAGAGAAGGTTTTGTCACACAAAATAAGAGAGAGTGGGCATGGGGGGCTAAGGTTGCGTAAGATGGAATCCTAGTCTTACTAGGATTCAATCAATGACTTGTTCAAATTTGGTTTCTCAAACCAAATCAAACCAAAATCAAATCAACCCAATTAAAATAGGTCTTAACCCAATTAAGAATCTAATTTAATTTTCTAATCAAATTATAAATTATGTTGACCCAAGTCCTAATTGAACTAGGACTAGTTTTTCCTTGCACTTGGCTTATCCAATAAACCAATTGGACTTGATCCAATCAAGCCCAAACTAAATCTAATTAAATCATATTCAATTAAACTTAATCTTAACCCATTGACTTAATCAAATTAAGTTAATTAGCAATCAAATTGCTAATCAATCCTCCTGCAACACTTGCACTAGGTTAAATATCAATCGTATTGATCATTTAACCCTAGAACGATTCTTAATCATTGATCAACCATCCGATCGAATCATGAACTCTAATATGTATGACCTCATAGGTCTGAACCTAAGCCAGTAGTATAGAAATAAATTTTTATACCAATCGAAGTAACCATCTAGCAATGGTACCCGACGGTCGGATAGGTTGAATGTGTAGAACAACATTCTTAGAACCCATGTGGATATAGTTTCCATATAATTCATCTCCTTAACCAAAATGCTCATTGGACACCTCAGAGTTCAACTGTCAACTATGATCAAGTTGTCCACATCGTATTTCAAAATATCAAATCCATCTGATGGATTAGCCTAGCCAAGGTTTTGTTAAATTGAAATACAGCGACTCATTCTTCTCCAACTCTTGGAGTGGTCAATCCCATCTCGATCACACTCTGACTTTGCAAGTACTTGACTGTGCCCAGAAGCCTTCCGTCACTGAATTAAAAATTTAGTTAGTCTAGTACCAAAGCACAGTGAGTTGTTTGCAAGTCACTGAGGTGATCTTAAGTCTAAGGGACACTTATACCTATATCCCATTAGAGACATTCTCGACAGTAGAATGCTCTAGAGTTGGTCACGTTCAATGATGATGTACCCTTACATCTCATCTGTATGCCTTACCAGTGTCTCCACACTCCTTGGTTAAGAGGACAACCAATCCATATGGCCTACAGTGACCTATGCTCGATAGAGACTGTCGTCCTTATTAACAGCCCATCATTTGATCGTGAATAGTTTTAAGAACTAATCGATAAATCCTCTCTTTATCAAACCTAAATAGTCCTAAGAACTTCATCATAACAATGGAGTTCATTAGAAGATGAGAACTTATGATGAAAATATCAAAAATATATTTTATTTATTAACAAATCAATAACAATACAAAGTTTCTCAACCGTCAACAGGTTGACGATTGGCTTTTGGGATATATTTTTCAACAACTCCCACTTATCCTAAAGCCACTTGGCACAGTATCTAATATCCATCTTCGACTTGTGGTTGTCGAACTCCTTTATCGCCAGGGCTTTAGTGAAGGGGTCGGTCAGGTTCTCCTTTCCATCGATCTTCTGAAGATCGACGTCACCTCGATCCATGATTTTTCGGATCAGATGGAAGCGGCACAAAATGTGCTTCATCCACTGGTGTGCTTTGGGTTCCTTCGCTTGAGCTATGGCACCAGTGCTGTCACAGTAGAGCAAGACCAGACCATCGAGGGAGGGTGCTACTCTGAGCTCGATGATGAATTTCCTCAGCCACACAGCTTTCTTCACGGCATCCGATGCTGCGATGTACTCCGCTTCACAAATAAAGTCTGCCACATAGTATGCTGTTTAGAACTCTTCCAGCAGATGGCTCCACCATTCAGAGTAAAGATATAACCCGACATGCTTCTGCTATCATCATGGTCAGATTAAAAGTTGGAGTCTGTGAACCCCACAAGTTTCAGATCTGACTCACCATAAATCAACCATTGGTCCTTAGTATTTCTCAAATACTTAAGGTGTTGGAGCATGATCCTGGCTCCTCCCACGGATCTTGGGTGTAGTGGAACCAGCAACGAACAGATCTGGAGACTTCTGGACTTGATCTAAGGCCCTTGACGAAATCAGTCTGGTTGCTGTCTTCTTTGTCAGCCTTTCGTTCCAGATGAAGAATGCCTCTGAAATTATCTCTAAAAAATTCAAGATCTGGTACCCAACTAGACTAGGCCTGAATCGAGGTCTTTCAATTTATAGATCTCAAATTGGGTTATTCTACATGGGGAAGAAGGTAGATGGAGTCAGACCTTACAGATCTGTCCTACTGCAACCTTTCCTGTAGATCTGTTGATGGAGATCTCACCCATGCCTCAAACGACCTCAGATCAACTCCAGATCTGAGAGGGACTTGTATCAATCTCTTCTCAAGAGATTTCAGGTCTTGGACCTGATGCTTGGGTGGCTGCAAGAGAGGGAGAGAAGAAAATGACTGGCAACTGCAAGGGGGAAGGGGCTAGCGTCTCTTTGCTTTTCTTTCCTTTTACAGACCTGGCGGCAAGAAATCCTAGGGTTTCTTGCTCCTGGGGCATGGAGAATGGCTGGAGAGAGAGGGAGAAGAGAGAGAGAGAGAGACTTGGGAGAAAGAGTTCTATATTTTCTTGGCTTGATCAAACCTATACAAGTACATGTATATATAAACACAGGGTCAAGTGACCCAAACCCAAAACTCCCTTGACCAACTCTATGGGAGATTAGGTTAACCCAAGCCCATGTACACCCATGACTCGACCTAATCTCACCTATCCTGAGCCCAGACCTGACCCATAAAGAGTTGGTCCCTTGAGGCCCACAAAACCTAGACCTCAAGAACCCGAAAGGCCCACAGCCTTTCAACCTAGGGCCCAACTAGCCCTAGAGCCTCCATGAAGCCCTCATGAATGATGGAACTTGGCCTTAGCCTTGGTCTCCAGGGCCTTGGGCACACCACCTAGATCACAACAATCTCCACCTTGGTGTCCCAAGGCCTCAACCAGCTCCATTTTGTCCATCAGCCGCATCAGCTCAACATATCTCTGAAAGCTGTCCCGTGGAAGTACCTTCGTAAGTGTATCAGCTGGGTTCTCCTTGGTGTGTACCTTTACCAGCTCCACCTCGCTATCCTCCACAAGCTCCCTGATCCGATGATACCGAATATTGATGTGCTTTGTCCTTGCATGATAGACTGAGTTCTGTGCTAATAGAAGTGCACTTAGGCTGTCACAGTGCACTCTAATGGCCTCCTGAGTAAGGTCCATCTCCGTCAGCAAACCCTTCAGACAAATAACCTCCTTAGCTGCTTCTGTCAGTCCGATGTACTCTGCCTCTGTAGTGGATAGGGCCGTGATAGGCTGCAGACTCGATCTCCAAGAAATAGGACCTCCATACAGGCTAAAGATGAAGCCTGTCGTAGACCTCCGGGTATCCACATCTCCACCAAAGTCTGCATCTACATAACTGCCAATCAGCCCCTGAGCCTCCCTGGACATGTCAGAGTGTCCCACTGCACCTCCTCACTGTCCGTAGCAGATGCCAACTCTAACTGATCCCGCCAGGTATCTGAATATCCACTTCAGAGCTCTCCAATGCTCCCTGCCAGGCTGCGTCATGAACCTGCTAACCTGACTCACTGCATGAGCGATGTCTGGCCTACAACAGACCATCGCATACATCAAGCTCCCAACTCCTGAAGCATAAGGAACCATCTCCATCTCCTGAGCCTCCACCTCAGTCGTTGCGTCATGGTCTTCGAGAGTCTGAAGTGACCGGCAAGTGGCAGCTCCGCCAGCTTTACTCCCTTTATCCCGAACCTCTCTAAGACCTTCTGTATGTAGCCCCCCTGAGATAGATGCAGCACCCTCCAGGCTCGGTCTCTAAAAATCTCCATGCCTAGGATCTTCCTTGCAGGGCCCAAATCCTTCATCTCAAACTCCCAAGATAAGGATGCCTTCAAATCCTGCACAACCTTCCTACTCTTGCATGCTATAAGCATGTCATCCACATACAAGAGTAGGAATACCCTAGAACCATCCTCAAGAGACTGAACATAAACACAGGGATCAAACTCGCACCTGAAAAGTCCAATGCTGCGTACATAGGAGTCGAACCGCTTGTACCATTGCCTCGACGACTGCTTCAGCCCGTACAGCGACTTCTGCAACAAACAAATCTTTTCCTCTGATCCTGGATCCCTGAAACTGGGTGGCTGCTCCATGTAAATCCTCTCCTCCAAATGCCCATAGAGGAACGCCATCTTAACATCCATCTGCTCCAGCTCTAAATCCTAAGCTGCTACAATGCTCAGCAACACTCTGATGGAAGTATGTCTGACGACGGGAGAGAAGACCTCACTGAAGTCGATGCCTTCCTTCTGAGAGTATCCCTTAGCCACTAACCTCGCCTTAAATCTGATACCTCCCTGCTCTGAAGGCCCTTCCTTGCGACTGTAGACCCATTTGCAGCCAATGGGCCTCTTCCCCTGTGGCAACTGCACCAATCGCCATGTCTGGTTCTGGTGGAGAGACTGCATCTCCTCGGACATCGTCTGGACCCACCACTCTCTGTCCTGGCTCTTAACAGCCTCCTGATACGTATATGGGTCTCCATTCACTATCACCAGGGCATATGACAGCATCTCCTCGAAGCCATATCGGTCTGATTGCCTGATGGTCCTCTTGGGCTTGTGTAGGGCAACACTGATATCAGTCCTCAGTCCAGCTCGCTCCTGCTGGACCTCTCCGCCTTGATCATCCGTCCGAGTCCTCTCCACCTGTGGAGACACCTTAGGTAGGTTCTCCACCTAAATATCATGTCCTCCCGTAGTACCTGCAAGAAGCAAAATCAAACAGGTAAGCTGTCCAGCAGCACCCTACTGGACCTCCTCCTGCTCTTGCTGCTCCTCCATGCCTGCTCGCCTCTGTAGGACTGACTCCTCATCAAAAGTCACATCCCGACTAATGATGACCTTCTTTTCCAAGGGATCCCACAGCCTGTATCCCTTAACTCCTCGTGGATAGCCTAGAAACACCGTCTTGCGTGATCTGGCGTCTAGCTTGCTCCGCTCACCAGCTCCAATGTGCACATAGGCCGTGCACCAAATATCCGTAGATAGCCCAGCCCAACTGTCCTCGCAGACCACACCTCCTCTGGAAGCCTGCCATCCAACCTGGGGTGTGAGGTGATCGATTGACCAAGTAACCCGCTCTGTCAACTGTGTCAACCCAGAATGCCTTTGGAAGCCCTGCCTACAGTCTTATGCATCGTGCCTTTTTCAGAAGTGTTCTGTTCATCCTCTCGACCACCCCATTCTGCTGTGGAGTCTCCTTAACTGAGAAGTGTCTCCTGATCCCACACTCCTCACAGTAGTCCTGGAACTCTCTGCTGGTGTACTCTCCATCATTGTCTGACCTCAGATACTTCATGCTCCTCCCCTGCTCCTTCTCCACCTCAGCTCTCCAGATCTTGAACTTGGTGAAGACCTCTGACTTCTCTCTCATGAAGTAAATCTAAAGTTTCCTTGAGAAATCATCAATCAGAGTCATGAAGTATCTGGCCCCATTCCTAGCTAAAACTGGGGCTGATCCCCACACATCCATGTGTACTAACTCCAGAGGGGCTGCACTGCAGGCTATACTGATGTTGAACTGAACTCTCCTCTGCTTTCCCATCTGACAAGGCTCACAGATCTCCCCTGTAGCACCATCCTCCAGATCAGAGAGAGTCCTCTTCTGCTCAACTCCCTCAGCCCCTTGTCACCCATGTGGCCTAGGTGGTAGTGCCACATCCTGTAAGCCCCCTGCTGGTCCTGTGCTGCAGCTGCTGCATCAGACTCTCCGGTCACCACAGATCCCTCCATGCGATAGAGGTTATTGTCCAACCTTCTGCCTCTCATCACTACAATAGCTCCATTGGAGATGTTCAGTACTCCGCTTCTAGTCCTACTGCTGAAACTGTATCCACTGCGCTCCAAGTAGCCTAGTGACACCAGATTCTTTTCCAGCTCCGGGACGTGCTTTACATTTGTCAATATCCTCACAATCCCATCAAACATCCTCACCCTGACTGTCCCTATCCCAGCCACCTTGCAAGGATGATTGTCGCCTAGAGTCACTGATCCCTCATCTGTCTTGGTGTATGTCGCAAACCAAGACCTGTGTGGTATGTAGTGATGTGAGCACGCAGAGTCTAGTGTCCACTCCTCTGTGTAATGCCTGTGACCATCTGATACCACAAGTAGATCATCCTCCACCTGCTGCCCAGCAACTGCACTCACTAATTCTGAGCCACTTCTTTCTCCCTTCTTGCTCTTCCATAGTGGACATTCTCACTTGAAGTGCCCGAACTCATTGCACTTGAAGTATTTCATCTCTTTCTTTCCCTTCCTGGACTCGGACCGTCCCCTGGACTTGCTTCTGCCTCTGCCTCTACCTATCCTCTCCACTACTGCCAAACCCTCTTGGGGAGCCTGATCTCTGGGCAACTTTTTTCTTTGCTCATTAGACCTCAGCACCGAGATCATGTCCTCATATTCCAGAGTCTCCTTGCCGTAGAGCAGTGTAGTCACCAAAGAGTCATATGATCCTGGCAGCAAACACAAAAGCAACAGGGACTTGTCCTCCTCATCCAGCTTCACCCCGATATTCATCAACTCTGTGCACAACTGGTCGAACCTCTGAATGTGGCCAGTTACATCAGATCCCACCTGCATCCGAAGACTGTACAATCTCTTCTTCAGCATCAGCTTGTTGCACATATTCTTCCCCATATACATGGTGTGCAACTTCGACCAAAGGCCCTTCGGGATCTTTTCTTCCAGCATTGAATACAACGCCACATCCGCCAAACATCCTCTGATCATCGAGCATGCTTTCTTCTCCAACGATGCCCACTGTCTATCTATCATTCCCTCAGGCTTCTCATCCAAAGCCTGATCCAGATCTGCTTGCACCAGAAGATCCTCCATCCAAATTTTTCATATGGAAAAATTTCTCTTACCATCAAACTTCTTGAAATCAACCTTCATATTGCCTCCCATGACTAGATCCAAGCCAAACAAGCAATATAAAATCAAGAAGTGTAGAATATACCTTGATGGTACCTTGCTGAAAATTTTCAGCACTTGGGATCTTCAACTTCTCGCACTTGGAACTGCTTCCTCACCAATGTGGCTCTGATACCAACTATTGAAGCACGATCCCGGCTCCTCCCACAAACCTTGGGTGCAGCAAAACCAGCAACAAACAGATTTGAAGACTTCTAGACTTGATCTAAGGCCCTTGACGAAATCAGCCTGGTTGCTGTCTTCTTCGTCAGCCTTTCGTTCCAGATGAAATCACCTCTAAAAAATCCAAGATCTAGTATCCAACTAGATCAGCCCTGAATCGAGGACTTTCAAATCATAGATCTTGAATCAGGATATTCTAGATGGGGAAGAAGGTAGATGGAGATAGACCTTGCAGATCTATCCTGCTGCAGCCTTTCCTGTAGATCTGTTGATGGAGATCTCACCCGCACCTCAAACGACCTCAGATCAACTCCATATCTGAGAGGGACTTGTATCAATCTTTTCTCAAGAGATTTTAGGTCCTAGACCTAATGCTTGGGTGGCTGCAAGAGAGGGAGAGAAGAAAATGGCTGGCGGCTGCAAGGGGTAAGGGGCTAGCGCCTCCTTGCTTTTCTTTCCTTTTATGGACCTGGTGGCAAGAAACCCTAGGGTTTCTTGCTCCTGGGGCATGGAGAATGGCTGGAGAGAGAGGAAGAAGAGAGAGAGAGACTTGGGAGAAAGAGTTCTATATTTTCTTGACTTGATCAAACCTATACAAGTACATGTATATATAAACACAGGGTCAAGTGATCCAAACCCAAAACTCCCTTGACCAACTCTATGGGAGATTAGGTTAACTCAAGCCCATGTACATCCATGACTCGACCTAATCTCACCTATCCTGGGCTCAGACCTGGTCTATAAAGAGTTGATCCCTTGAGGCCCACATAACCTAGACCTTAAGAACCCGAAAGGCTCACAGTCTTTCAACCTAGGGCCCAACTAGCCCTAGAGCCTCCATGAAGCCCTCATGAATGATGGACCTTGGCCTTAGCCTTGGTCCCCTGGGCCTTGGGCACACCACCTGGATCACAACATAAGGATGGCTTTAACCACTTTCCAGTGGTTTTCTTCAGGATCAGATTGGTATCTACTCACTACTCCTAGTGAGTATGCCACATCTGGCCTTATACATGTCATGGAGTATATGATAGATCCTATGGTCGAAGCATATGGGACTCTACTCATATGCTCTCTCTCTTCAGAAGTTGTCGGACAATCTTTCCTAGAGAGAAAAATTCCATGGTCTATCGATAGATAGCCCTTCTTGGAATTCTCCATGCTGAACCTCTTCAGCACAGTGTCTATGTACGTGGACTGGGATAATCCAAGCATCTTTTTAGATCTATCCCTATAGATCTTCATCTCTAGGATGTAGGATGCTTCACCCAAGTCCTTCATGGAGAACTATGATGACAACCAAACTTTTATTTCCTGTAGTGTGGGGATGTCATTTCCGATTAAGAGAATGTCATCCACGTACAAGATAAGAAATACCACAACTGGACCATTTGCCTATTTATAGATGTAGGGCTCTTCTCCATTCTTAACGAAGCCATACATTTTGTTCACCTTATCGAAATGCATGTTCCAACTCCGAGAAGCTTACTTCAATCTATAAATAGATCTCTGAAGCTTGCACACCTTGGACTTATTTGTGGATGTAAACCCCTCAGGTTGTATCATATACACCTCTTCGATCAACTCTCCATTCAGAAAAGCTGTCTTTACATCCATCTGTCAGATCTCGTAATCCAGATGAGCAGCTATTGCAAGCATTATCCAAATAGATTTGAGCAATACCACAGGGGAGAACGTCTCGTTATAGTCAACACCATAATATTGATGATATCCCTTGGCAACCAGATGGGTTTTATAGGTCTCCACTTTTCCGTCTGCGCCCCTCTTCTTTTTGAAGACCCATTTACACCCAATGGGTTTAACCCCTTCAGGTGGGTCAACCAATGTCCATACATCGTTGACCTTCATAGACTCCATTTTGAATTTTATGGCTTTAAGCTATTTCTCAAAATCAGGTCTCTGTATTGCATCTATATAGGTGATCGAATTCTCATCGTTCTCATCAAGATCGATGGGATCACCATCTCGGATCAAAAAACTATAGTATCTGTCCAACTGATGCGGTACTCTATCAGATCGCCTTAATAGTGCAGGTACATTAGGCTTCAGATCTAATCTAATCAAATCCAGCTCAGGTTCAACTATTGGTGTCGGTCTTTCTACCTGTTGAACTTCATCAAGTTCAACCTTAGAGGCAATGGTTCCTTCACCAAGGAACTCTTTTCTAAAAAGGTTGCCTTAAGGCTGACGAACACCTTTTGTTCATCAGCATGGTAGAAAAAATATCTTTTGATCTCCTTCGGGTATCCTATGAATGTGCATTTGTCAGACTTAGGTCGAAGTTTATCTATAACTAACCGTTTGACATAGGTCGGGCACCCCCAGACCCTAAGGTGTGAAAGTACTGGCTTACGCCCTGTCCATATCTCATATGGAGTCTTAATTACAGACTTACTTGAAACCCTGTTTAACAGATAACAGACCGATTCAAGTGCATATCCCCAGAAGGATATCGACAAGCTGGCAAAACCCATCATAGATCAGATCATATCTAATAGAGTCTGATTTCTCCTTTCAGACACATCATTATGCTGTGGTGTTCCTGGAGGAGTCCATTGGAAGAGAATCTCACTCTCCTAGATATATGAGAAACTCACCAGAAAGGTATTCCCCTCCTCGATCAGATCGAAAAGTTTTAATACTCTTTCCAGTTTATTTTTCTACTTCACTTCGAAATCGTTTGAATATTTCAAATGAATCTGACTTATGTTTCATCAGATAGACATATCCATATCTGGATAGATCATCCGTGAAAGTGATGAAGTAGAAATATCCACCTCTAGCACTTGTGCTCATGGGCCCGCATACATCAGTATGTACTAGGCCCAAAAGCTCAGTAGCTCTCTCACCTTTTCCAGTAAAAGATGACTTGATCATTTTACCAAGAAGACAGGATTCACAGGTTGAAAGTGATTCACAATCACTGACTTCAAGGATTCCCTCTTGAGTCAACCTGTTTATCCTGTTCTTATTTATATGACCTAGCCTACAGTGCCATAAGTAGATATCTGATACACTATCTAATCTAGGATGCTTGCCTATAGAATAGACTATGTTAACAAGTTGTGATAATATATATACACCATAGTTCAAATATCCACAAAAAAATAGTAACACCATTCATAATGATATTACAAACTTGTTTCTTTATTAAATTTTCATAATCATTTTTGGCCAGAAGGCCTACAGAACTAACATTTAAAAAGAAACTAGGACAGAAATAAAAATCATTAAGAACAATGGTATGAGACTCAAATACAAGTTTCAAAATTTTTAATGCTAGAACTGGAACTGATCTTCCATCTCCAACATTCAGAAACCTCTAGTCTTGCTCGAATCTCCTACTGACCTACAATCCCTACAACGAATTACAAATATGGTAAGGGCTATCGGTATCCAATACCCAATCAGTTATATCACAAATAGAGAAATTACAAGGAGTTATCATATAAATACCTTGTCCAGCAATAGCTTGTTTCTTTTTCTGCCTGTTCAGGTTCAAGGAGGTAATGTACTGAGGATAGTTCCTCTTCCAGTGCCTTTGCTTCTTGCAAAAGAAGCATTCAGCTTGACTCTTATCGGGCTTGATCTTTCTGGTCTGGCCCTGCACTAATGTCCCAACCTGAACTTGCACCTTCTTCACTTTCTTCTTCTTGTTCTTCTTCCCTTTCTCAAAGGGTCGAGAACTAGAAGACGAACCTCCCACTAAGTTTACCGACTCCTTGTGGAGTTGGTGATCCTTCTCAAAGTTCTGAAACAATCCCAGTAATCTGTGATAGTTTACCTCAGGCTTTGTCATTCTATAATGAGTGAGGAATGAGAGATTAGACTTGGGCAGTGAGTTCAGTATTGCATCTTTCCTAAGCTGTTCATACAAGAGAAAGTCGAGCTTGCTCAAATGCTCCATCAGCTTGATCATGTACAATACATGATCAGTGACAGAGGCACCATCCCATATTTTGGTGTTGAAGATGGCACAACTAGTCTTGTGCCTCTCCACATCATCGGGTGTGCCAAAGGCATCCTCCAACACTTGAAGCATGTCCTTTGGCTGAGCCATCTCAAATCTGTGATTGAACTCATTGCTCATGGTAGCCAACATGATGTAGCACACCGTGGTCCGATCACTGAGCCACTTCTGGTAAGTATCTCTGACTATTCCATGTGCATTAGTAGCTAGCTCCTCAGATGCAGGATCCGTTATCACATATAGGATCCGTTCATACTCCAGGACTATCTTCAACTTTCGATACCAGCTACCGAAGTTGGGTCCTACCAAATTTTTATTGTCCAATAATGATCGAAGCGATAGAAAAGTAGTCATATCTGCATAAAGAAAAATCAGAATCTAATTAGTAATTGATTCATTAAATCTAAATATTTAGACTTTAATCAAAAGATTTCTCTCACTATTTTATTCGAATTAGTAGCTTCTACCTTCAATTCGAGGAATTATCCTAATTCCTTAGTGGGTACTAGAATCCACTTAGACTGCACACAAGCCCAACTTTGGTTGGCCAACCCATGTACATCTAAGGGTAGGTTCATAACCAATTATTTCTCTAAATAATTTTTAGTATTTTTAATTTTGCTCCAGTTCCTAATCAGTAGGCTTTGGTCTCTACTGAAAAGGTCTGGTTAGGTCCAACCATTAACATGACCATACTTGGCCCATCTAGCTTATTGCCCAGCTATGCAACCCAAGAGGGGGGGTGAATTAGATTTTTAAAATATTTAAACTTAACTTACAACTATAAAAAATATTTAACAATGAGCAAGATAAGTATGGAGAGTGTAATTTATGTAAGGTATAGAAGTTGGATGCAAGAATGCAAGAGGCTAAAGAAATTTAAAAGGAGAGCAAGTAAGCACAACACAAATGAGAAGATTTATAGTGGTTCGGTGCTAACCTTGCACCTACATCCACTCCCCAAGCTCCTATTTTGGAATTCAAATTCACTAAACTGTATTCAACCCGAATACAACGTTGGAACCTCTGACTCTAGCTATTTCAAGCTAGAACACTTATTTTTCGGATATAAGCCAATCCAATACAATCTGATTCAATGTTTGGATCAACCTTTTCATGTTTTGGAATCCTTCCAAAATAAAAATAACAACTCAAAAAGAGTATGACAGTTAATTGCACAGAAATACAGATGTAGCTCCTTTAATGAGCGAATAAAGCTTTAAATATACTTTACACAATAAGAAGCAAGCTCTTCTGATTTTTCTCAAGATGGTTGAAGACTTGAGTGAGCTCTTGAGGGGTTGGTGAACTTGAAATAAAAGCTTCTTTAACTTCAAGAGGATTCTTTTGTTAGGGCTGAAATGAATGCTTGAAGAATCTTTTTCAAAACCACTCTCTCATTTTTGATTCCCTCCTTTAAGTGCCTTTTATAATTTTAAATGATGGTGGAGAGTAATCTGGACTGAAATAGAACTGTTAGAGCACATTAAATGAGCATTAAATACAGCCAGAACGAGCAAAAAACTAGCCATTGCGAAGTTTTTCCGTCACAGGGGTCGACTCACAAAGTCGACTCATGCACATGAGTCGACTCATGGGGTCGACTTCTGTAGCACAGAACAAAAAATGACTTCTGTAAAGTTGGCTTATACTGCAATAGAGGTCGACTCATAGAGTCGACTCATGCACAGGGGTCGACTCATGGGGTCGACCTCTATGGCACAGAACAGAAAATGACTGTTCTGTAAGTTTGGCCTGCACTGCTACAGAGGTCGACTTATAGGGTCGACTCATGCACAGGGGTCGACTCATGGGATCGACTCATAGGGTGTGCCAGCCAAAAATTCAGCGTGTCGTTCAGCCCCTTTTACCATGAGTCGACTCATGGGGTCGACTCAAATTTATAAACATGATTTTCTTTCAAAATACACATCCAAAAATATTGAAATTGCCTCCAATAGATTACAAATCTTGTGTTCTTGCTCTTAAGGCTTCCGAATCAGAACTTGATAAAATTATGATTTTGCCTCTGAAATACAATGAATCTTTTTTCAAGTCAAAATCATTAGTAACCCCCTCAAATGCTTTGTAATCATCAAAATCAATTCAAAGAGCAACAATCTCTCCCTTTTTGATGATGACAAAATACTTGAGCAAAAATATATATAAAGCATTGAACATGAATTTCAAATTTATGAAGATGCATCACTTCAATATCATAACCAAGTATTTGAATGAAATATATCATAAGCAGTTTGAAGATCAATTTAAAATTTGCTTATAAGTTTATTTGCTTTGAAAATTAGATAAAAAAGGAGCTGATGATTTTGGTTCTTTGACACATTTGCTTAACAATTTTGCTTATTACTAATTTCTTTATTGCTTATTGCTCATTTCTTTATTGCTTATTGCTCAAATTCGATTTTGATTCTCTACTCTCCCTTTTTGACAGCATCAATTAAGATTCTCTAGTCCTCCTTTTAAGGGATCTTGAAAGGATAAATTTTCTTTACTCCTCCTTTTTGATAGCATCAATTAAGATCTTAAGAGATTTTAAGGATAGAGAAGAAAAAAGAAAGATGACAAAAATGATATATTTTCTTTACTCCTCCTTTTTGATACCATATTTTACTTCTTTAGCCCCCTTCTTTGATTGCTTATTTCTCTACTCCCCCTCAATATAGCAAACATAAAGGATATATCAATTTGCTCATCTAAAAGATATTGTAATTCATAATATTTCTCAGCACTAATATGAGTTATTTTTTATATCTCATAATTAAAATAATTCAATTTGATCACATTCATAGATATTCATTGAAAGTCAAAGCACATATATATATATATATATATATATATATTCAAAAGTGATTGAATACAAAAGGTGTCCTAATATATATGAGTCAACTCAAAATACAAAAGTTATAGATAGAAACTATCCAAGAGTTAATTAGCCAACAAATACAAGGCCCATAAGATAGATCCTATATATAGGAGACAAACTAATCTAGATCTAATAGATGTCATGACTAGAGAGATCAGAATCTGAAGAATCAAAGATAGGATAAGGAGATGTAGGATCAAGTCCATGAGCATGACCTCGACCACGTCTGCCTCTGCCACGAGTAGAGGTACCAGCACGAGTAGAGGGGTGAGAGGATCTTGGAGCCTGAGAAGCTGATGGTGTCCAAAAGATCTAAGGCTCTCGATACAGACTGCATCAGGGCACTAAACTGAATAGAAGCATTCTCACTGGAGCCCCTGATCTCTCTCCTCAAGAAGTCAAAACCACTCTCTAAAACTCCTCGAAGTCTAGTCGCCTCTGCAGATAGGTCTGAGACCTCTGTGATATCCTCATGCGACTAGGGATGGGCTAAAGCTAATACTTGCCCCTGCAAGTCTAATACTCTGCCTGTCAATCTCAAAATACATCCCTCAAGCTGCTCAATATGTACCGACTGATCAGTGAGCATCTAAAAAATAGTAGAAATATGAGGGATCAGAGTCTGGTCTGAGTCAATCTGGGATGTCGATCTCTGTGCAAAGACTGAAGTGGCAAACTGCTGAGATAGAATGGAGGCTACACACTAGGACATCATCTCAATTTGATCATCTGCCAATCTAAGCTCTGAAGGATGTGCCCTGCTCTCTGACTGTGGAGCTGAAGTATACCTCCTCACAGACTCTGAAGGGCCAGTCCCGTGATCAGATACAAACTGAATATCTGGAGATGCTACTCTGTGATCACGAAGAGGTGAGGATGGTCCTTCCTCCTCTGCTCTATCCTCAGCTCTCTCTTCCACACCTTTTGTCCAACCACCATCAATCTTAGAAAATCCCATGTGATGCAGTGTGTGGCAGTTGATAGTGTCGGAGTGAGATAGTCTAGCAACTGCCTCCCCCTCAAAACTAACTCCGAACCTCTTAAAAACTAAGGTGAGAGCCATACCAAAAGGTAAGTGTGCTTTGGACCTGCTCAAGGTCTCTCTCATGGCCTCAAACATTAATGCAGGAAGGTTCAAGGAGGTTTGTGTGATCACATGATACATAATACAAATGTCTCTACCAGAAAGAAGATCATGTCTACCACTTCTAGGGAAGAATAATTTGGTTACCATGTGATGTAACAGCCTCATCTCAATAGAAAGAATCTTTGCCTCTAATTTATTCAGACTTCTAGTAAAGGTTCTCCCTAAGATAACATTGATTCCTTCTTCTTTAATAGGGAGTTCCATGTTGGTCTACCCTTCACAAGGCAAATGTAGGATCTGTCCCAAATGCACTGGATCTAGGCTAATATCTACACCCTTTACTATAGATTTCACTGTTTCATTGCTATACCCCAAATTTAGGTAAAATTCTCTGACTAGATCAACATATGTATTTTTTTTAAAGAGCAGTAAAATTTCCATCCTTGGTCCTTGATCTTTGATCCAATAGTGAACCCTTTCTTTTTAAAAAACTTGAAATCAATATTTTTCCTGGGTTCCACTTTCCTATCAGAGAGGGGTATCTTGCCTGGGCTGATTGAAGACTGAGTTGAAGCTGAAGCAGGATCTGGAGCAGGGATTGGAGCAGGAGAGGGCTCGGCTGCTAATCTCTTTCTGCGCACACTCTCTTCCAACCTGTGAACAAATTTTCTCCTCTGTGGAAGCTTCGTTTTGGGAGCCATTTGCATAAGAAGGACTTGCACGGAGCTTTGGAGACTAAATGTGAGGGAGAGAGGAAAAGATTCTAGTGGAAAGACAAAGATTTTGAAGAGGTGATGTGCCGATTTGGAGAAGACAGGTAGAGTCTAGGGCAAGCTCGAACCGCCCCAAATGAAGAAGGGAGAGGAGAGGAAATTGGTTCCTAAATGGTCGATTTGAAGGATGAAAATGAGTGGGAGAAGAGATTTGAGAGTAATCTAGGTTTGAGGGAGAAGAGATGGAGAGCCTTAGGTTCGGAGGGAGGAAGAAGGTAGAGAGCTGGGTTGGCTCAAGGAAAAATTCTCAATAAGAAGAGAGTACCCAAAGGATTTTGATATAATTACAAGTTTGTCCTAGGGTCGATCCTGGGGGTCGACTCATGGCATAGAGAAATTCATAAAAATGATGAAACAATTTTGAAAAAAAAAATTTTGAAACTTTAGGAGAAAGATGTTTACCCAAATATTGATCATGTGAATGATAATTTGAGCTTTTGAGCTCAAAACAAAAAGAAAATTGAGCTCTCAAAACTTGGTTCAATGAATTTTTGGCATTAAGAATTTGAAATCAGAGAGATACTTAAGCTGATGGATCAAGGATTCCTAATTTTCTTCTAATTTTACAGAATCTATCTTCACTTAAGGCCTTGGTAAAGATGTCAGCCAATTATTTTTCAATACAAATATAATCAAGAATTATATCTTTATTTTGGATATGTTCTCTTATGAAATGATGTCTTATCTCAATATATTTTGATCTAGAATGCTGAATTGAATTTTTAGTTAGGTTTATAGCACTAGTGTTATCACATCTTATGGGAGTTTCATTGAGTTTGATGCCAAAGTCTTCAAGTTGTTGCTTAATCCATAAGATTTGAGCACAATAACTTTCAGCTGCAATGTACTTGGCCTCGGTCGTAGACAGTGCTACTGAGTTTTGTTTCTTGCTAAACCAAGAGATTAAGTTAACTCCAAAAAATTAACAAATTCCACTAGTACTTTTTCTATCTAATCTACATCCAGCAAAATCTGTATCTGAATAACCTATTAAATCAATTAATGAGTCCTTAGAATACCATAGTCCTAGAGTTTGTGTACCATTTAAGTATCTAAGGATTATTTTAACAGTATTTAAATGTGATTCTTTTGGATTTGATTGAAAGTGAGCACAAAAATAAATACTAAACATAATATCTAGTCTACTAGTAGTTAAATACAGTAGAGAATCAATTATGCCTCTATAGAATTTTAAATCTACATTTTTACCTCCTTCGTCCTTGTCAAGCTTACATAATGGGCTCATGGGTGTACCAATTGCTTTGGAACCCTTCATTCCAAATCTTTTGAGTAGTTTTCTTGTATATTTGGTTTGGGTGATGGAGATTCCTTCCTTTGTTTGTTTGATTTGGAGTCCGAGGAAGAATGTAAGTTCTTCCATCATGCTCATCTTGAACTCCTCCTGCATGAACTTAGCAAAATCTTGACAAAGAGTCTCATTAGTAGATCCAAAAATAATGTCATCGATATATATTTGAATAACTAAGATATCATCTTCATTTCTTTTAATAAAAAGAGTTGTGTCTACATTTCTTCTTGAAAAATCATTATTGAGCAGAAATTTGCTTAGCCTTTCATACCAAGCCCTAGGTGCTTGTTTCAAACCATATAATGCTTTGTTTAATTTAAAAACATGATTAGAAAAAGTATGATTTTCAAAATCTGGAGGTTGTTCTACATAAACTATAGGAACCAGATCTAGAGTTTCAGGGTTAGATCTTGAAACTTTTTCAAGATCATACAGCGGAAGACTAAAATAAATCAAAATTTATTTTTTAAAATCAGAGAATCCTTAGATCTAAGATCCTATTACATGATTATTACATAGCATTAAATTAGAAATTAAAATATATAAATATAGCATGAACTACATGTTGATCATATCAACATGTTTCTATACCACATCTAATGTATGTATTAAACAATAGATCAGATCTATTACCTTGCAAGTTAGATGTTCTAACCTCGCTGATCCGAGCTTGAGGATGATGTTGCAAGCCGCACATGCATCCGACCTCTAGGAGTCATCCACACGAGCCCACGAATCTCGATCAGAAGTTTTGCTTCAGGAAATCAGCACAGTATACTAGTACTGCGTTGATCCTTCTTTGATGGTTGATCAGGTGCCTCCTTCTTCTTGATTTGGACTCTTCCAAAGATGGAAAGTAAAAGGAAGAGTTTCAGATCTGAGATGCTCTCAGGAAACTCAAGATGGAGGGAGGAAAGATATGAAAACAAAAAACCCTAGAAGAAGACCCTCTTCTTCTTCACGTTTTTCTCTCTAGACACCCTAACTTGCATCTTTTATATCTCCACGACCCAAAGGTCTTTCTCTCTGATTTTTGGATGCCACAAAGGACTCTCAAATCTCTATTGTTTCCTAAAATTTTATGAAGAAACTCATTTTATACAGAGAGATATGATAGAGTCCTTGTCTAGGTCAAATACCTAGTCAAGGCTTATCCAAACATGGCAAGTTAAGGGGCGCCCAACTCTTGAGCACCTCCTCCATATTTTTGTGTATGGATTACTAGAAAAGGGTGCACAATATATACCCTAAAATCCACAAAAATTCTAAAAAAAATTTGGATAAAGTCGGTGCAAAATTGAAAGAGTTTTGGATTTCTAAAACTCTATCTCATAGAATTCGAAATCCAAACTTATTCCTTTTTGATTTGATCCAAACCACCTTCCATGTAAGAAAGAAGAGAGGAGACCTTTTGTGAATGTGGGAGAGACCTGGGAGAGGGCTTTTGTCACACAAAATAAGTAGAGATTGGCGTTGAATAAGAGAGAGGGCGTGGGGAAGGCTTATGTGGCGCAAGGTGGAATCCTAGTCTTACTAGGATTCTGTCTTATGACTTGTTTTAATTTGATTTTCCAAATCAAATCAAACCAAAATTAGATCAACCTAATTAAAATAGGTCTTAACCCAATTAAAAACCTAATTTAATCAGATTAAATTAGATTTAAATCTGATTTAATCTTCTAATCAAATTAGAAATTAGATTGATCCAAGTCCTAGTTGAACTAGGACTAGTCTTTTCTTGCACTTGACTTATCCAATAAACCAATTGGACTTGATCTAATCAAGCCCAAACCAAATCTAATTAAATCATATTTAATTAGACTTAATCTCAACCCATTGGCTTAATCAAATTAAGCCAATTAGCAATCGAATTGCTAATCGATCCTCCTGCAATACTTGCACTGGGTTAAATGTCAATCGTATTGATCATTTAACCCTAGAACGATTCTTAATCATTGATCAACCATCCGATTGGATCATGAACTCTAATGTGTGTGACCTCATAGGTCTGAACCTAAATCGATAACATAGAAATAAATTTTTGTACCAATCGAAGTGACCATCTAGCAATGGTATCCGACGACCGGATAGGTCGAATGTGTAGAACAACATCCTTAGAACCCATGCGGATATAGTTTTCATATAATTCATCCCCTTGACCAAAATGATCATAGGACACCCCAGAGTTCCACTGTCAACTCTGATCAGGTTGTCCATATTGTATTTCAAAATATCAAATCCATCTGATGGATTACCCTAGCCAAGGTTTTGCTAAATTGAAATACAGCGACTCATTCTTCTCCAACTCTTGGAGTGGTCAATCCCATCTCGATCACACTGTGACTTCGTAAGTACTTGACTGTGCCCAGAAGCCTTCTATCTCTGAATTAGAAATTCAGTTAGTCCAGTACCAAAGCACAGTGAGTTGCTTGCAAGTCACTGAGGCGATCTCAGGTCTAAGGGACACTTATACCTATATCCCATCAGAGACATTCTCGATAGCAGAATACTCTGGAGTTGGTCACGTTCAATGATGATGTACCCTTACATCTCACCTGTATGCCATACCAGTGTCTCCACACTCTTTGGTTAAGAGGACAACCAACCCATATGGCCTACAGCGACCTATGCTCGATAGAAACTGTTGTCCTTATTAACAGCTTATCATTTGATCGTGAACAGTTTTAAGGACTAATCGATAAATCCTCTCTTTATCGAACTTAAATAGTCCTAAGGACTTCATCATAACAACGAAGTTCATTAGAAGATGAAAGCTTATGATGAAGATGCCAAATATATTTTATTTATTAACAAATCAATTACAATACTTGGTTGCTCAACTGTCAACAGTTTGACGATTGGCTTTTTGGGACACATTTTCCAACAACTCCCACTTGTCCTAAAGCCACTCGGCATAGTATCTAATACCCATCTTCGATTTGTGGTTATCGAACTCCTTTATCGCTAGGGCTTTAGTGAAGGGGTCGGCTAGGTTCTCCTTTTCGTCGATCTTTTGAAGGTCGACGTCACCTCAATCCACGATCTCCCGGACCAGGTGGAAGCGGTGCAAGATGTGCTTCGTTCGCTGATGTGCTTTGGGTTCCTTCGCCTGAGCTATGGCACCAGTGCTGTCGCAGTAGAGCAGGACCGGACCATCAAGGGAGGGTGCTACTCCGAGCTCGTTGATGAATTTTCTCAGCCACACAGCTTCCTTCGCGACATCCGATGCTGCGATGTACTCCGCTTCACAAACAGAGTCTGCCACAGTATGCTACTTGAAACTCTTCCAGCAGATGGCTCCACCATTCAGAGTAAAGATATAACCTGACACGCTTTTGCTGTCATCATGGTCAGATTGGAAGCTGGAGTCTGTGAACCCCACAAGTTTCAGATCTGACTCGCCATAAACCAACCATTGGTCCTTAGTATTTCTCAAATACTTAAGGATGGCTTTAACCACTTTCCAGTGATTTTCTCCAGGATCAGATTGGTATCTACTCACTACTCCTAGTGAGTATGCCACATCTGGTCTTGTACATGTCATGGCGTACATGATAGATCCCACGGCTGAAGCATATGGGACTCTACTCATACGCTCTCTCTCTTCAGGAGTTGTCGGACAATCCTTCTTAGAGAGAGAAATTTCATGGCCTATCGGTAGATAGCCCTTCTTGGAATTCTCCATGCTGAATCTCTTCAGCACAGTGTCTATGTACATGGAGTGGGATAACCCAAGCATCCTTTTAGATCTATCCCTATAGATCTTCATCTCTAGGATGTAGGATGCTTCACCCAAGTCCTTCATGGAGAACTGTGATGACAACCAAACTTTTATTCTCTGTAGTGCGGGGATGTCATTTCTGATTAAGAGAATGTCATCCATGTATAAGACAAGGAATACCACAACTGGACCATTTGCCCAGTTATAGATGCAGGGCTCTTCTCCATTCTTAATGAAGCCATACGTTTTGATCACCTTATCAAAATGCATGTTCCAACTCTGAGAAGCTTGCTTCAGTCCATAAATGGATCTCTGAAGCTTGCACACCTTGGACTCATCTGTGGATGTAAACCCCTCAGGTTGTATCATATACACCTCTTCAGTCAGCTCTCCATTCAGGAAAGCTGTCTTTACATCCATCTGCCAGATCTCATAATCCAGATGGACAGCTATTGCAAGCATTATCCGAATGGATTTGAGCATTGCCACAGGGGAAAACGTCTCGTCATAGTCAATACCATAACGTTGACGATACCCCTTGGCGACCAGACGGGCTTTATAGGTCTCCACCTTTCTGTCTGCGCCCCTCTTCCTTTTGAAGACCCATTTACACCCAATGGGTTTAACCCTTTCAGGTGGATCAACCAATGTCCATACATTGTTGACCTTCATAGACTCCATTTCGAATTTCATGGCTTCAAGCCATTTCTCAGAATCAGGTCTCTGCATTGCATCCATATAGGTGATCGGATCCTCATTATTCTCATCAAGTTCGATGGGATCACCGTCTCGAACCAAGAAACCGTAATATCTGTCCGGCTAATGCGGTACTCTATCAGATCGCCTTAATGGTGCAGGTATATTGGGCTCCGGATCTGATCTAATCATATCCGACTCAGGTTCAGCTATTGGTGTCGGTCCTTCTATCTGTTGAACTTTATGAAGTTCAACCTTAGAGGCAACGGTTCCTTCACCAAGGAACTTCTTTTCTAAAAAGATTGCCTTAAGGCTGACGAACACCTTTTGTTCATCAGCATGGTAGAAAAAATATCCTTTTGTCTCTTTGGGGTACCCTATGAATGAGCATTTGTCAGACCTAGGTCCAAGTTTGTCTGTGACTAATCGTTTGACATAGGCCGGGCACCTCCAGACCCTAAGGTGTGAATGTGCTGGCTTACGTCCCATCCATATCTCATATGGAGTCTTAATTAGAAACTAACTTGGAATCCTATTTAACAGATAACAGGCCGATTCGAGTGCATATCCCCAAAAGGATATCAGCAAGCTAGCAAAAATCCATCATGGATCAGACCATGTCTAACAGAGTCCGATTCCTCCTTTCAAACACACCATTATGCTGTGGTGTTCCTGGAGGAGTCCATTGGGAGAGAATCTCATTCTCTTCTAGATATGTGAGAAATTCACTAGAAAGGTATTCTCCTCCTCGATCAGATCGAAGAGTTTTAATACTCTTCCCAGTTTGTTTTTCTACTTCACTTCGGAATCGTTTGAACATTTCAAATGAATCCGACTTATGTTTCATCAGATAGACATATCCATATTGGTATAGGTCATCCGTGAAAGTTATGAAGTAGAAATATCCACCTCTAGCACTGGTGCTCATGGGCCCGCATACTGTTGGAAAATATGTCCCAAAAAGCCAATCGTCAAGCTATTGACGGTTGAGCAACCAAGTATTATAATTGATTTGTTAATAAATAAAATATATTTGGCATCTTCATCATAAGCTTTCATCTTCTAATGAACTCCGTTGTTATGATGAAGTCCTTAGAACTATTTAGATTTGATAAAGAGAAGATTTATCGATTAGTCCTTAAAACTGTTCACGACCAAATGATAAGCTGTTAATAAGGACGACAGCTTCTATCGAGCATAGGTCGCTGTAGGCCATATGGGTTGGTTGTCCTCTTAACCAAGGAGTGTGGAGACACTGGTATGGCATACAGGTGAGATGTAAGGGTACATCGTCATTGAACGTGACCAACTCCAGAGCATTCTGCTGTCGAGAATGTCTCTGATGGGATATAGGTATAAGTGTCCCTTAGACTTGAGATCGCCTCAGTGACTTGCAAGCAACTCACTGTGCTTTGGTACTGGACTAACTGAATTTCTAATTCAAGGACGGAAGGCTTCTGGGCACAGTCAAGTACTTGCAAAGTCAGAGTGTGATCGAGATGGGATTGACCACTCCAAGAGTTGGAGAAGAATGAGTCGCTGTATTTCAATTTAGCAAAACCTTGGCCAGGGTAATCCATTAGATGGATTTGATATTTTGAAATACAATGTGGACAACCTGATCAGAGTTGACAGTTGAACTCTGGGATGTCCTATGATCATTTTGGTCAAGAGGATGAATTATATGAAAACTATATCTGCATGGGTTCTAAGGATGTTGTTCTACACATTCGACCTATCCGATCGTCGGGTACCATTGCTAGATGGTCACTTCGATTGGTATAGAAATTTATTCCTATGCTATCGACTTAGGTTCGGACCTATGAGGTCACACACATTAGAGTTCATGATCCGATCAGATGGTTGATCAATGATTAAGAATCATTCTAGGGTTAAATGATCAATACGATTGACATTTAACCCAGTGCAAGTGTTGCAGGAGGATCGATTAGCAATTTGATTGCTAATTGGCTTAATTTGATTAAGCCAATGGGCTGAGATTAAGTCTAATTAAATATGATTTAATTAGATTTAGTTTGGGCTTGATTGGATCAAGTCCAATTGATTTATTGGATAAGCCAAGTGCAAGGAAAGACTAGTCCTAGTTCAACTAGGACTTGGGTCAATCTAATTTTTAATTTGATTAGAAAATTAAATCAGATTTAAATCTAATTTAATTTGATTAAATTAGATTTTTAATTGGGTTAAGACCTATTTTAATTGGGTTGATCTAATTTTGATTTGATTTGGTTGGAAAAATCAAATTAAAACAAGTCATAAGACAGAATCCTAGTAGGACTAGGATTCCACCTTGCGCCACATAATCCTTCTCCACGCCCTCTCTCTTATTCAACGCCAATCTCCACTTATTTTGTGTGACAAAAGCCCTCTCCCAGATTTCTCCCACGTTCACAAAAGGTCTCTTCTCTTCTTTCTTACATAGAAGGTGGTTTGGATCAAATCTAAAAGGAATAAGTTTGGATTTTGAATTCTATGAGATAGAGTTTTAGAAATCCAAAACTCTTTCAATTTTGCACTGAATTTATCCAAATTTTTTTTGGAATTTTTGTGGACTTTAGGGTTTATATGTGAACCCTTTGCTGGTGATCCATTCACAAAAATATGGAGGAGATGCTCAAGAGTTGGGCGTCCCTTAACTTGCCATGTTTGGATAAGCCTTGACTAGGTGTTTGACCTAGATAAGGACTCTATCATATCTCTCTATATAAGATGAGTTTCTTCATGAAATTTTAGGATGAGATAGAGATTTGAGAGACCTTTGTTCCATCCAAAAATTAGAGAGAAATTCATTTGGGTCGTGGAGATATAAAAGATGCAAGTTTGGGTGTCTAGAGAGAAAAATGTGAAGAAGAAGAGGGTCTTCTTCTAGGGTTTTTATTTTCATATCTTTCCTCCTTCCATCTTGAGTTTCCTGAGAGTGTCTCAGATTTGAAACTCCTCCTTCTACTTTTCATCTTTAGAAGAGTCCAAATCAAGAAGAAGGAGGCACCTGATCAACCATCAAAGAAGGATCAGCGCAGTACTAGCATACTGTGCTGATTTCCTGAAGCAGGACTTCTGATCGAGATTCGTGGGCTCGTGTGGACGACTTCTAGAGGCCGGACGCATGTGCGGCTTGCAACATCATCCTCAAGCCCAGATCAGTAAGGTTAGAACATCTAACTTGCAAGGTAATAGATCTGATCTATTGTTTAATACATACATTAGATGTAGCTAGTATAGAAACTGTTGATATGATCAACATGTAGTTCATACTATATTTAAATATATTTTAATTTTTAATTTAATGTCATGTAATAATCATGTAATAGGATCTTAGATCTAGGGATTTTCTAATCTTAGAAAATAAATTTTGATTTATTTTAGTCTTCCGCTGTATGATCTTGAAAAAGTTTCAAGATCTAACCCTTTTTTTCAAGATCTAACCCTGAAACCCTAGATCTGGTTCCTACAATTGGTATCAGAGCCAGGTTCTTTATTACATGATTATTTATACATGCTTAGATTATTTTTTAGATTAGATCTAATTTATAATCTGATTATTAAATCTGAAATTAAAATTTTAGGTCAATCACAAACTGCAAGGTTGTCCTGCTGTAAGGTTTACCCCTTACAGTGCAAAGGTTGTCCTAGTTTGTGTAGATCTATCTTTAATCATAAATTTGTTAGATATGATCTAGATTAAATTTATGATTTATTAGATTTAAAAGATGTTTAAATCTGAAATAAAATCTCTTTGTTAATAATTTTTATGCAAAGAAATTATTTAAAGTTGAAATTATTTCAATTACATGAACCTGTTTAGATTAGATCTAAAGTAGTTTCATGTTTATTTCACTTGCATCTTGATTATGAATCAAACATGCAATATGATTGGTAGAATCATATTGTAAAATTGTTTTACAAATATGAAAATTATTTTTTGAAAAGCCAAACCCAACCCTCAGCCCAAAACTTAATTAAGAATTAAGAAGTTGTTTGATTAGGTTCTAGGATTGTGAATTGAAGAACCTAAGACACAAATCATAACACATTGGGTTAATGGGTTAGTGGGAATTAGGTCCATTAATTGGGTTAGACCTATGGTTAGATTAAAGATGGACTTAATTAGAGAATTGACTAAATCTAATTAATTGTTGTCTTAGATTAGGTCAAGGATTCTCTAGATCAATTACAATAGTTGTAGTTGGTCAAGTCCATGTTTTTAACGAGAACCAAATGGACTTGATTTTTGGCTAAGCGGTCTAGCACGAACTGTTAGGTTGATCTAATCGAAACTAATTAAACCAGTTGGTGTCTAAGGTAAACCAGACCGGTGGTTTTTAATTGGGAGCCCGCTTACCTGGCCATTTCTGATGGTGTCTAAGGCAAGCTTTGGCAGACCCTCCCACTGATCGAACTTACCTGGCCTCTTGGTGAAATTATGTTTTGATCGGATCACTTGACTATTCGAGCTGACCCATGTCAGCTAGGTAAATCAGTGTGACTGATTTAGGTGCTCCTAGACCAGCCCTTTTAATGGTCTCCCTTAAGCTGACTTGGTGAAGCCAGTGGGAGGATCATGATAAGCTGGTTCATCTGACTTCATCCTCTATATTATTTAAATCTTCTAAAATTATTAGGTCCTTAAAATGATAAAGTTATGGAGATAACTGAGTCATAGCCTCCCATTAAGGTGTTTGATAATGAGTCCATGAACTCAATAATCATTGCAGACCCAAAGGCCTGGTGCTTGTTGACTAATGGAATTATCACTCATCATATGACGACTTGGAAGTATCTCTCTAATGGTGGTTAGGTGAGCCAACCAAAGTTGGGCTTAATCATTCGTTGGTTAGATACACCAAGTATGATCATGTTAATGGTTGGACCTAACTGGATCCTTACAGTGGAGGCCAAAGCCTACTGATTAGGTTTCTGGGGCAAAATTAAAATTACTAGAAATTGTTTAGAGAAACAATTGGTTATGAACCTACCCTTAGATGTACATGGGTTGGCCAACCAAAGTTGGGCTTGTGTGCAGTCTAAGTGGATTCTAGTACCCGCTAAGGAATTAGGGTAATTCCTCGAATTGAAGGTAGAGGCTACCAATTCGAATAAAATAGTGGGAGAAACCTTTTGATTAACTCGTCGCTCATGACAGCCAGCATGATACAGCGCACCGTGGTTCGGTCACTGAGCCACTTCTGGTAAGTGTCTCTGACTGTTCCACATGCATTGACAGCTAGCTCCTCAGGTGCAGGATCCATTATCACATATAGGATCCGTTCATGCTCCAAGACTATCTTCAACTTTTGGTACCAGCTACCGAAATTGGATCCCACCAACTTATCATTGTCCAACAATGATCGGAGCGATAGGGAAGTGGCCATATTTGCACAAAGGAGAATCATAACCTAATTAGTAATTGATTCATTAAACCTAAAGATTTGGACTTTAATCAAAAGGTTTCTCCCACTATTTTATTCGAATTGGTAGCCTCTACCTCCAATTCGAGGAATTACCCTAATTCCTTAGTGGGTACTAGAATCCACTTAGACTGCACACAAGCCCAACTTTGGTTGGCCAACCCATGTACATCTAAGGGTAGGTTCATAACCAATTGTTTCTCTAAACAATTTCTAGTAATATTAATTTTGCCCCAGAAACCTAATCAGTAGGCTTTGGCCTCCACTGTAAGGATCCAGTTAGGTCCAACCATTAACATGATCATACTTGGTGTATCTAACCAACGAATGATTAAGCTCAACTTTGGTTGGCTCACCTAACCACCATTAGAGAGACACTTCCAAGTCGTCGTATGATGAGTGATAATTTCATTAGTCAACAAGCACCAGGCCTTTGGGTCTGCAATGATTATTGAGTTAATGGACTCATTATCAAACACCTTAATGGGAGGCTATGACTCAGTTATCTCCATAACTTTATCATTTTAAGGACCTAATAATTTTAGAGGATTTAAATAATATAGAGGATGAGGTCAGATGAACTAGCTTATCATGATCCTCCCACTGGCTTCACCAAGTCAGCTTAAGGGAGACCATTAAAAAGGCTGGTCTAGGAGCACCTAAATCAGTCACACTGATTTACCTAGCTGACATGGGTCAACTCGAATAGTCAAGTGATCCGATCAAAACATAATTTCACCAAGAGGCCAGGTAAGTTCGATCAGTGGGAGGGTCTGCCAAAGCTTGCCTTAGACACCATCAGAAATGGCCAGGTAAGCGGGCTCCCAATTAAAAATCACCGGTCTGGTTTACCTTAGACACCAACTGGTTTAATTAGTTTCGATTAGATCAACCTAACAGTTCATGCTAGACCGCTTAGCCAAGAATCAAGTCCATTTGGTTCTCGTTAAAGATATGGACTTGACCAACTACAACTATTGTAATTGATCTAGAGAATCCTTGACCTAATCTAAGACAACAATTGATTAGATTTAGTCAATTCTCTAATTAAGTCCATCTTCAATCTAACCATAGGTCTAACCCAATTAATGGACCTAATTCTCACTAACCCATTAACCCAATGTGTTATGGTTTGTGTCTTAGTTTCTTCAATTCACAATCCTAGAACCTAATCAAAAAACTTGTTAATTCTTAATTAAGTTTTGGGCTGAGGGTTGGGTTTGGCTTTTCAAAAAATAATTTTCATATTTGTAAAATAATTTTACAATATGATTCTACCAACCATATTGCATGTTTGATTCATAATCAAGATACAAGTGAAATAAACATGAAACTACTTTAGATCTAATCTAAACAGGTTCATGTAATTAAATAATTTCAACTTTAAACAATTTCTTTGCACAAAAATTATTAACAAAGATATTTTATTTTAGATTTAAATATCTTTTAAATCTAATAAATCATAAATTTAATCTAAATTATATCTAACAAATTTATGATTAAAGATAGATCTACACAAACTAGGACAACCTTTGCACTGTAAGGGGTAAACCTTACAGCAGGACAACCTTGCAGTTTGTGATTGATCTAAAATTTTAATTTTAGATTTAATAATCAGATTATAAATTAGATCTAATCTAAGAAATAATCTAAGCATGTATAAATAATCATGTAATAAAGAATCTAGGCTCTGATACCAATTGTAGGAACCAGATCTAGGGTTTCAGAGTTAGATCTTGAAACTTTTTCAAGATCATACAGCGGAAGACTAAAATAAATCAAAATTTATTTTCTAAAATCAGAGAATCTCTAGATCTAAGATCCTATTACATGATTATTACATAGCATTAAATCAAAAATTAAAATATATAATATAGCATGAACTACATGTTGATCATATCAACATGTTTCTTACCACATCTAATGTATGTATTAAACAATAGATCAGATCTATTACCTTGCAAGTTAGACGTTCTAACCTCACCGATTCAGGCTTGAGGATGATGTTACAAGCCGCACATGCATCCGACCTCTAGAAGTCGTCCACACGAGCTCACGAATCTCATCAGAAGTCCTGCTTCAGGAAATCAGTACAGTATGCTAGTACTGCGCTGATCCTTCTTTAATGGTTGATCAGGTGCCTCCTTCTTCTTGATTTGGACTCTTCCAAAGATGGAAAGTAAAAGGAGGAGTTTCAGATCTGAGATGCTCTCAAACTCAAGATGGAGGGAGGAAAGATATGAAACAAAAAACCCTAGAAGAAGACCCTCTTCTTCTTCACGTTTTTCTCTCTAGACACCCTAACTTGTGTCTTTTATATCTACACAACCCAACGGTCTTTCTCTTTGATTTTTGGATGGAACAAAGGTCTCTCAAATCTCTATCTTCTCCTAAAATTGCATAAAGAAACTCATTTTATACAGAGAGATATGATAGAGTCTTGTCTAGGTCAAATACCTAGTCAAGGCTTATCCAAACATGGCAAGTTAAGGGGCGCCCAACTCTTGAGCACCTCCTCCATATTTTTGTGCATGGATCACCAGCAAAGGGTGCACAATATATACCCTAAAATCTATAAAAATTCTAAAAAAAATTTGGATAAATTCGGTGTAAAATTGAAAGAGTTTCGAATTTCTAAAACTCTATCTCATAGAATTCGAAATCCAAACTTATTCCTTTTTGATTTGATCCAAACCACCTTCCATGTAAGAAAGATGAGAGGAGACCTTTTGTGAACGTGGGAGAGACCTGGGAGAGGGCTTTTGTCACACAAAATAAGTGGAGATTGGCATTGAATAAGAGAGAGGGCGTGGGGAGGGCTTATGTGGTGCAAGGTGGAATCCTAGTCTTACTAGGATTCTATCTTATGACTTGTTTTAATTTGGTTTCCCAAACCAAATCAAACCAAAATTAGTTCAACCTAATTAAAATAGATCTTAACCCAATTAAAAACCTAATTTAATCAGATTAAATTAGATTTAAATCTGATTTAATCTTCTAATCAAATTAGAAATTAGATTGACCCAAGTCCTAGTTGAACTAGGACTAGTTTTTCCTTGCACTTGGCTTATCCAATAAACCAATTGGACTTGATCCAATCAAGCCCAAACTAAATCTAATTAAATCATATTTAATTAGACTTAATCTCAGCCCATTGACTTAATCAAATTAAGCCAATTAGCAATCGAATTGCTAATCGATCCTCCTGCAATACTTGCACTGGGTTAAATGTCAATCGTATTGATCATTTAACCCTAGAACGATTTTAATCATTGATCAACCATCCGATCGGATCATGAACTCTAATATGTGTAACCTCATAGATCCAAACCTAAGCCGGTAGCACAGAAATAAATTTTTATACCAATCGAAGTGACCATCTAGCAATGGTACCCGACGACCGAATAGGTCGAATGTGTAGAACAACATCCTTAGAACCCATGCGGATATAGTTTTCATATAATTCATCTCCTTGACCAAAATGATCATAGGACACCCCAGAGTTCAACTGTCAACTCTGATCAGGTTGTCCACATTGTATTTCAAAATATCAAATCCATCAGATGGATTACCCTGGCCAAGGTTTTGCTAAATTGAAATACAGCGACTCATTCTTCTCCAACTCTTGGAGTGGTCAATCCCATCTCGATCACACTCTGACTTCGCAAGTACTTGACCATGCCCAGAAGCCTTCCGTCTCTGAATTAGAAATTCAGTTAGTCCAGTACCAAAGCACAGTGAGTTGCTTGCAAGTCACTAAGGCGATCTCAGGTCTAAGGGACACTTATACCTATATCCCATCAGAGACATTCTCGATAGCAGAATACTCTGAAGTTGGTCATGTTCAATGATGATGTACCTTTACATCTTACCTGTATGCCATATCAGTGTCTCCACACTCTTTGGTTAAGAGGACAACCAACCCATATGGTCTACGGTGACCTATGCTCGATAGAAGCTGTTGTCCTTATTAACAGCTTATCATTTGGTCATGAACAGTTTTAAGGACTAATCGATAAATCCTCTCTTTATCGAACTTAAATAGTCCTAAGGACTTCATCATAACAACGGAGTTCATTAGAAGATGAAAGCTTATGATGAAGATGCCAAATATATTTTATTTATTAACAAATCAATTACAATACTTGGTTGCTCAACCATCAACAGTTTGACGATTGGCTTTTTGGGACACATTTTCCAACATAAACTTCTTCAGCAATATATCTATTTAAAAATATATTTTTGATATCCATTTGAAATAACTTAAAATTCATAAAGCAAGCATATGCAAGTAGAAGTCTAATTGCTTCTAATCTAGCAACAGATACAAAGGTCTCATCAAAATCAATTTCTTCTTCTTGATTATAACCTTTTGCAACTAATCTTGCTTTATTTCTTATCACATTTTCATGTTCATCCAATTTATTCCTATATACCCATTTTGTGTCAATTATTGAATAATTTTTAGATCTTGAAGCTAAAGTCCATACATTATTTCTTTCAAATTGATTAAGTTCTTCTTGCATTGCATTTATCCAATTATAATCCTTTTCAGCTTCATCTATGATTTTAGGTTCAAGATGAGAGACCAAAGTAAAATGATTGAATGCATCTTTAAGTGAAGAACGAGTTCTTACACCATGTGTAGGATCACCAATGATTAGTTTCTTGGGGTGATTGTGATCATACCTCCATTCTTTGGATAGATCATTTGTACCTGTAAGTTGTTCTTCACCTTTTCATCCTGTTTGTCTTCATGTTCTTCATCATCTTGAATGGTTGAGTCTTTTAGAGTGATCTCCTTTATCCCTTCTATAAGAGGATCTGCATCATCAATACCTTCATTCTTTCTTGAAGGAAGATAATTAGTTTCATCAAACAACATATATTAACTCCTCTACTACCCTATTTTGTTGGGATATCCTAGGTGCTGAAAAGTTATGGTCAATATCTTTTTCATCATAAAATTTTTTAAAATCTTGATTTTCAAATTTGGTTCCATGATCACTTCGAATATTTTGAATTGAAAATCTTTTTTCATTTGTGACTTTTCGATAAAATTTTGAGAAAACATGAAAAGTTTCATCCTTATGTGCTAAAAAGAAAACCCATGTAAAACGAGAGAAATCATCAATAATTATGAAATCATATCATTTTTCACCTAGACTAGTAGTTCTAGTAGGTCCAAATAAATCCATGTGCAATAGTTCTAAAGGCCTAGAAGTTGAAACAATAACTTTAGATTTGAATGAGACTCGAGTTTGTTTATCCATTTGGCATGCATCACAAATTCTATCCTTTTCAAAATTTAATTTGGGTAAGCCAATAACTAATTCTTTTTTAATAAGTTTTGAAAGAGAATGCATGCTAATATTGAAGTAAAATTTTAGTGCAGGGGTAAAATGGTAATTTTAAATTTTTTTCAAAATCACTATTTTACAGTAAAAATTATTAATTAATCTAATTAATTAACATATGTTTACCCTACATTAAGATCTAAATATGATATATAGCATGCATGCATTTAAATTTGAAATTCAAATTGGAACAGTAAACAATTCACTGTTGTGTGTTCAGAACATATTACCTTTGTGCGGATAGTCGATCGCTGCAATCTGATCACCGTCGAAAGGGTTTGATCATTACAACGTAACCACACAGTGTGTCTAGCCTCTACGGATCATCCACATGAAGCTCCCAGTCTGATCAGCTCCTCACGAATGCTAGTTCGTGACTGCACCTTTTTGATGGTCGATGTTGATCGAACTCCTTCGATCGATGTCTGCCGATTTTTTGGATACCCCAGATCATCAGCAAAGATGGTAGAGAGGTTGATGATACTCTTCTTGAAGTTTGGTGGGCTCACAACACTCGTAGCTCACGTTCTCACTTCCCGAACCCTAAGCCAAAACCCTAGGGTACACAAGAAAAGAGTGCGCCCAATTCTCTCTCTTTTTCTCTTCTTTTCTTTTCTTTTCTAATGCCAGAAACCTCTCTCATGCCACCTTTTTTTCTTTGATCATCTGTGCATGCCCTCTCTTATCTCCTTTTAAAACAATGCAAGACCGCATCTTTGCAGCATTTTTACCGCATGAGAGGATAAAGATAAGTGGTTGCTCATTTGAATTCAAATCGAATTTGAATTCAAATGCCAACCAACTCATTCCTATCCACTCTACGTGTGAGAAGAGAGGAGGCATGGCTTCTCTTGTGCATGGAGAAATTTTACGAGAAACTCTTTCTCGTGTATGATAAGTGGCGCATAAGATGGATAAGGCAAGAAGGCGCAAGGGATAAGTTATCCATTTAAATTCAAACACCCTTTGAATTTGAATGGCTAACAAATCAAATTTTATCCAAAATTTGGTGCACAAGTGTGGTGTGAGATGCCTTCTACATGGGAGAAAATTTATGAGAAGTTGCTTCTCGTGAATTCAAATGGACGCTGAAGAAGTGAGGTGGGCAGGGAGAAAAGTCAAGGTGGTTTGAACCTAAATGAGTCAACCTAATCAAAATAGGTTAAGCATAATTAGACTAAATTAAACCTAACTTAATTAGGCTTAATTAGGTTCAATAAAATTCTAATCAAATCAGGAATTGACTAAGCCCAACCCCTGATCAAATTAGAGACCAAACCACTTCGACGATTGGTCAACACTTAACCTAATCGGGTCAAACCCAACTGAATCCATTTCAATTGGATTTGATCCAAAAATAATTACTCAATCAAATTGAGTTAATTAGTGATCAAATAATTAATTAAATCTCTTATAAATATGAATCCAAATCGATGGGCAATCGGTATCAAAGTCCATCGATATGAAATCTTGATCGAAGAGTCCCAAACCAGTGGGACTCTTAACCCCGGTACCCAAAATGTATGAAACTCGTGATCAGAGAATCCTGATTCTCGATCATAGAGTTCAGACACGTAGGACTCATAGTCCACGAGTATTAGACTCTTCATCAGCTATCAGATCAGATAGGAACCTCTAATGTGTGTGACCCCGCAGGTTCGAACCTAAGCCGGTAGCACAGGAACCAATTCTGTACTAATCGAAGTGACCATCTAGCAATGGTACCCGATATTTGGATAGGTCGAATAGTTACAATCGCAACACTCAGAACCTACGTGAATATGGTTACTGTATAATTCATCCCTTTTGACCCCTGTGTTTAGGATGACTCAAGGTTAAACTGTCAATCCTAACTAGATCATCTGAATCGTGCTCAACTCAAATAGTCCTGTGACTCCTCACTAGGACTACCTTAGCCAAGGTTTTGCTAAATTGAAAATGACTGTATACAGCTCCTAAACTGGAGTGGTCAATCCCATCTTGATCACACGCCGACAAGTCAAGTACTTGACTACACCCAGCAGCCTTCCATCACTGAATTAGAAATTCAGATAGTCCAGTGCCTAAGTGTAGTGAGTTGCTTGCAAGTCACCGTGATGGTCTCAGGTCGGAGGGACATTTATACTCATATCCCATCGGAGTAAATCTTGACAGCAAAAATAGCTCCAAAGTTGATCACATTCAGTACAGATGTACCCTTACATCTCACCTGTATGCCATACCAGTGTCTCCACACTCCTTGGTTAAGAGGACAACCAACCCATATGGCACACAATGACCTATGCTTGATAAACGTTGTTGTCCTTGTAACAACGTATCATTTGGTCCGAACAGGTTTAAGGACTAAACGATAAATCCTCCTTTGTCGAGTCTAAATAGTCCTAAGGACTTCACCACAACACAGGAGTTCATTAGAAGATGAAACAATTTATGATGAAAAAGTCAAAAATAATTTTTATTTATTTATAATTTATATACTAATACAAAAGGAGCACAACCGTCAACAGGCTGACGATTGACTTTGGGATACTATTTCCAACAATCTCCCACTTGGCCTAAAGCCAATCGGTGCAGTATCTAATACCCATCTTTGACTTGAAGTCGTCGAACTCCTTCACCACAATGGCTTTAGTGAATGGGTCGGCCAGATTCTTCTTTTCATCGATCTTCTAAGGTCGATGTCATCTCGATCTATGATTTCTGGATGAGATGGTAGCGGCACAGAATATGCTTCATCCGCTGGTGTGCTTTGGTTCCTTTGCCTGAGCAATGGCTCCAGAGCTGTCACAGTAGAGCAAACTGGACCAACAAGGGAGGGTGCTACTCCAAGTTCGGTGATGAATTTCCTCAGCCACACCGCTTCTTTGACAGCATCTGATGCAGCGACATACTCACCTCGCAAACTGAATCAGCCACTCTGTGTGCTTGGAACTCTTCCAGCAGACAGTCCCACCATTAAAGGTAAAATATAAATCCCGACATACTCTTGCTGTCATCCTGATCAGACTAGAAACTAGAGTTTGTAAACCCTATAAGTCTCAATCCGATTCACCATAAACAAGCCACTATCCTTAGTATTTCTTAAATACTTCAGGATAGTTTTAACAACCTTCCAGTGATTCTCTCCTAGATCAGATTGGTATCTACTCACTACCCCTAATGAGTATGCCACATCTGGTCGTGTACATGTCATGGCGTACATGATAGATCCCACTGCGAAGCATATAGAATTCTACCCATACGCTTTCTCTCTTGAGGTGTTTTCAGACAATCCCTCTTCGAGAGAGAAATTCCATGGCCTATCGGTAGATAGCCTTTCTTGGAATTCTTCATGCTGAACCTCTTCAGCATAGTATCAATGTACGTGGACTGGAATAAGCCAAGCAACCTTTTAGATCTATCCTATAGATCCTCATCCCTAGGATGTAGGAAGCTTCTCCCAGATCCTTCATGGAGAACTTGATGACAGCCAAATCTTTATTCCTTGTAATGCAGGGACATCATTCCTGATTAAGAGAATGTCATCCATGTACAATACAAGAAATATAACTACTGGATCATTAGCTCACTTATAAATACAGGACTCTTCTCCATTCTTAACGAAGCCATACGTCTTGATCGTCTATCAAAATGTATGTTCCAACTTCGAGATGCCTGCTTAAGTCCATAAATGGACCTCTATAGCCTACACACCTTAGACTCATCTGTGAATGTAAACCTTTAGGTTGTATCATATACACCTCTTCATCCAACTCTCCATTTAGGAAAGCTGTCTTCACATCCATCTGCCAGATTTCATAGTCCAGATGGCAGCTATCGCAAGCATAATTCAAATGGATTTGAGCATTGCCACAGGAGAAAATATCTCGTCATAGTCTATACCATAACGTTGACGATATCCCTTGGCAACCAGACGGCTTTATAGGTCTCCACCTTTCCGTCTGCACCCCTCTTCTCTTGAAGACCCACTTACACCCTATGGATTTTTACTCCTTCGGGTGGGTCAACCAATGTCCACACATCATTGACCTTCATGGACTCCATTTCGGATTTTATGGCCTCTAGCCATTCTCAGAGTCAGGTCTCTGCATTGCATCCATGTAGGTGATGGATCCTCATCATTTTCATCAAGTTCGACAGGATCGCCGTCCCGGATCCAAGAAATCATAGTATCTGTCTGATTGACGTGGTACTCTACCAGATCCCTTAAGGGTGCAGAACATAGGGCTCGGATTTGATCTAACCAAATCCGTTCAGGTTCAGCTACTTGTGTCAGTTTTTCACCCTGCCGAACTTCCTCAAGTTGACCTTAGAGGCAACAGTCCCTTCACCAAGGAACTCCTTTTCCAAAAAAGATTGTCTTAAGGCTGACAAACACTTTTTGCTCATCAGCTAGGTAGAAATAATACCCTTTAATCTCTTTTGGGTATCCTATGAAATTACACTTGTCAGACCTAGGTCCAAGCTTGTCCGTAATTAAACGTTTAACATAAGCCGGACACTCCCAAACCCTAAGGTGCGAGAGTACTGGCTTACGTCCTATCCATATTTCATATGTATTTTGGTTACAGACTTACTGAACCCTATTTAGAAGGTAACAAGCCGATTTCGAGCGCATATCCCAGAGGGAGATCACAGACCAGCAAACCCCATCATGGATCGAACCATGTCCAACAAGGTCCGATTTCTTTTTTCAGACACACCATTATGCTGTGGTGTTCCAGGAGGAGTCCACTGAGAGAGAATCCATTCTCTCCAAGATATGTCAGAAAATCATTGGAAAGGTATTCACCTCCTCGATCAGATCGAAGAGTTTTAATACACTTTCTAGTTTATTTTTCTACTCATTTCGGAAATAGTTTGAACATTTCAAACGACTCCGACTTATGCTTCATTAAGTAGACATACCCATACCTTCGATAGGTCGTCTGTGAAGATTATGAAGTAGAAATATCCACCTCTTGCACTTGAGCTCATGGATCCACATACATCAGAATGTACCAGACCCAAGAGTTCATTGGCTCTCTCACCTTTTCTAGTAAAAGGTGACTTGTCATTCTTCCCAAGAAATAGGACTCACAGGTTGGAAGTGATTCACAATCACCAGACTTCAAGAATTTCCTTCTTGAGCCAACCTGTTTATCTGTTCTTGTTGATATGACCAAGCTACAGTGCCAAAGGCTAACTTCTGACACATTATCTATTCTTAGGCATTTACCGGAGGTTTGAACCACATTACAGACTGTGATAGTAAGTAAATTCTATTATTTATTTATCCAACAAACATTGTAAAACCATTCAAAATGATATTATAATATTTTCTTTTATTAAAAATTCATAACCGTACATGGCCAAAAGGCCTACAGAAATAATATTTAATAAAAAGCTTGGACAATATAACATTCACTCAGAATTATATTACAAAATTGATTACAAGGTTCATGATTCCTAAAGCTAGAACTGGAACTTTGCTTCCATCTCCAACGTTCAGGAATCTCTCACCGTCATCAAATCTCCTACTGACCTGCAGACCCTGCATCGAATTGCAAATATGATAAGGGTTTCGGTATCCAATACCTAGGCAGTAGTATCACAAATAAAAAAGTTGCAAGGTGTTATCATATAATTACCTTGCTTCTTCTTCGGCCTGTTCGAATCCAGGGAGGCAATGTATAGAGGACAGTTCCTCTTCTAGTACCCCTGCTTCTTGCAAAAGAAGCACTCTGCCTGCTCTGATCGGGCTTGCACTTCTTGGTCTGACCCTGTGTAGACGTTCCAGGCATGCAACTGCCACCTTCTTATTCTTCTTCTTCTTGTTCTTCTTCCCTTTCTTAAAGGGTCGACGATCAGAAGAGAGACCTCCCCAACATTCACCGACTCCTTATGGAGCTAGTGATCCTTCTCAAAGTTCTGCAGTAACCCCAACAGCTGTGATAGTTCACTGCAAGCTTGTCATTCGAAAATGAGTAAGAAAGGGGAAGGAAGACTTGAGCAAGAATTAAGGAATCGCATCTTTACCGAGCTGCTCATGCAAGAGAAGCCAATTTACTTAGCGTTGAATCATTTCGATCATGTACAATACATGATCGATGACTGAGGCCCCATCCCTCATCCGAGCATGAAAATGGCACAACTAGTTTTGTGCCTTTCAACGTCGTCAGGTATGCCAAAGGAGTCGTTCAACATTTGAAGCATCTCCTGCAGCTGGGATTCTCGAACCTACGGCTAAACTCATCATTCATTGCCGCCAGCATTATGCACTGATGCGTAGTCGTTGATAGCACCAAAAATAACTCTACTCACTACGTAGGTAGGATGAGTCGAGATCGTATCCTCAGGGACCTTGGGCTAAGTTGAGATTGCAAGGTAAAAGAAAGAAGCGTTGTTTTTGATTTAGAAAATAAATTATCTTAAAATTGAGGTAATTAGAAAATAAAGAGCTTGGGAGTTTTGAATTAATTTGCACTAGCAGAGTTGTATCTCTTTTTTAACTAAATAGATGTGATTAATCTTAGAAAAATACCTGTCTTTTCTCGGCACGCTCCGTACCCGTAGATCACGGTTCGTCTCCGGAAAGTACTAGGTAAACAACTCTTCTTTCCTCGGCACGCCCCGTATCCGTAGATCACGAGTGTCTCCGAAAAGTAAAAGTTGTTCCTAATATTAATCTAACAAGAAAGCATAAATAAAAGCATATGAAAGGGAGCAAATAAAGAACTCATGACAATTTAAATAAAAAGCATAATCTTTATTGCATATAAAGAAATACAGGAAAGTTTAGAACAATAAACCATCTCTGTGTCGTTAAAAATTTCTTCTCCACTCCCGAGGACTGCCAGCCTAGCTGCTCATGAAGTAGTCCCTTTCTATTCCTCTATGCAAGGCTCTAGAAGAATTTCTGGCTTCCCCTCCAATGGAGTACAAAGTCTTTTTATAGGTGTTAGGAGGAGGAGTTTTACATGATTTTCCGATTGGACTAAAAAATACAAATCTTTCAAAATATTTTAAATATTAATTTTTTTCCTTTAATAAGCATTTGTTTGACGTGCGCCCACACCCGCGCGATGCTGCACCCGTGCCCGCATCCTCGCCGCATCCGTGCTTCGTCTGCGCCATGTCCTGCCCGCGTCCACGTGCCGTCCTGCGTCCTGCATGCTGTCGCGATCCGTTCCGTGTCGCAACCACCCCGCGTCCGCTCGTTCATGCGCGCGCCCACATTCACGCGCGCTCACATTCACGCACGCCCAGAGAATTCAACGTGAACAGCTTTTATATTCCAAAAAAAACTTTTTGTTTCTTTCACAATGACATCTATATCCTTTTGGATCCTTGCATAGTATCTTCATTTTCTATAATACCGGATGCATCTTCTTTTATTTTAATTTTATTTTAAGTCCAAATTTCTTCAAACTTGAGTCTTTTTGATCTATGAATCGGACTCTTTGTATCGGCGATCATTTTCCTGTAAAACATAAAAGAAACATCAAATTCTTAATAAATAAAATAAATTAAATATAATTTTGCTTTAAATGACTTAAATTAAGTGTTTATCACACCCCAACTTGAATTTTGCTCGTCCTCGAGTAAAATAGATATATCAGCATTGTGTACCGACTCGATTTTGAATCAAAAATTAGGTTAGGCATCCCAAAAGGTAGATGATACTTGGTCAGACCATTAAAGAGATATTTCATTGGATTATCAATTTGACCCAATTAGTGGTTGAGTATTAACTAAAGAAATTTCAGAGCTTTTCTTTCACCAACTCCCACTTTACTCTTTAAATCCTCTAACTTAATGGGAAGAGTTTATTATCTTCTTGCAATTTAGTCCCCTTATTATATATATTATTAATTTTTTTTTTTTTTTATATATATAATTGCCTACCTTTTTACGCAACCAACGCTTACTTAGGCCGAAAGGCCCCGGTTACTCAGTAGGAAGACCCAATGTTGTTTTTTTTTTTTTTTTTTTTTTTTTAAGGAGAATTTTTGCATACCTCGATCTTTCCACCCAATTTCTCATGAAGCAGATTCTTTATTGAGATCAGTAAGAAGAGGGTTGTAGAATCACTCCTAAAATTTGGTCTAGTTTAAACCCTACCATTCATTGGTTTTCTAATAATTTATTCCTCAGTATCTCTAAAATTATCTTGACCGTTAATCATTCATTATTAGGAATGCCTAATTGACTCTTAATCAAAATAAAATTTGAATACACAAAACTAATTATTTCTGACCATACTCGAGGATTTGATTAATTTCCCCCCCCCCACTTAATCTACATTGTCCTCAATGGAGTAGAAAAGCAAAGAAAATAAAAGGAGAGAGTGCACCTGGGATAATTTTGCTTCGGAAGTTGAAGATAGCTTCATGATTAATAGGCTCTTGTTCTAAATTCCTGCAGCTGCGGTAAAGTAAAAATATGAAATCGTTGGGTTGCCTCCCAACAAGCGCTAAGTTTTACGTCTTCAGCCAGACTGAATTGAGTATTATGGCAGTTTGGATCCACTAAATCAACAGATTCAATTAATTCTCCATCACTAATTCCATCTATGTAAGGTTTCAATCGGCTGACCGTTCACTTTAAAAGTTTCCCCTGTTTAGGATTTTTGAGTTTATAGCTCATGAGGAAATACCTGAGTTACAATGAAAGGTCCGTCCCCAACGTGAGCGAAGTTTTTCAGGAAACAGACGCAACTAGAATTGAAGAGCCAAACTTTTTGATTGGGCTCGAACATTTTTCGTGTAATAAATTTATCATGGATGCTTTAGTTCGGCCTTATAAATTTTGACACTCTCATACGCTTCATTGCGTAGCTCTTCAAGTTCATTTAATTGGAGTCTCCCTATTGGAACCTGCATTTTTCATATCAAAGTTAAATTGCCTTATGGCCCAAAATGCACGATGTTCCAATTCCACCGGCAAATGACAAGCTTTTCCGATACCAAGTCGATAGGGAGACATTCCTATGGGTGTTTAAAAGCAGTACGGTAAGCCCATAATGCATCGTCTAAGCGAAGAGACCAATCCTTTCTATCGGGCCTAACCGTCTTTTCTAGGATATGTTTAATCTCCCTATTTGACACCTCTACCTGACCATTAGTTTGGGGGTGATATGGTGTGGCCACTTTGTGTGAAATATTATATTTTTTCATAAGTGCTTCAAAATGTTTATTCGTAAAATGAGTCCCCCCATCACTAATGATCACCCTTGGGAAGCCAAATCGACTAATGATGTTTCGTTGGATAAAACTAATTACAATTTTATTATCATTAGTCCGTGTAGCTATTGCCTCCACCTTTTGATACGTAATCAACTGCCACCAGAATATATTCAAATCCAAATGAGGCTGGAAAAGGTCCATGAAATCAATCCCCAAACATCGAAGATTTCTACTACTAAAATGGGGGTCAGCGGCATCATATCCTTCTTGGATAAATTTTCTGTTTGCTGACATCGAGACAACTTCGGCCAAATTCATGTGCATCCTTGAAAAGCGTTGGCCAATAAAACCCACTCTGCAGTACTTTTGCTGCAGTTTTCTTCCACTAAATATTCCCCACATGCGAAGAATGGCAAAAAGTGAGAATGCTTTGGAATTCACTCTCGGGGACACAACGGCGAATAACTTGATCAGGAAAGTATTTGAATAGTTCAGGTTCTTCCCAGAAATAATGTTTAATTTGCGAGAAAATCGATCCTTTTCTGTTTTGGTCCAGTGAGAAGGTACTTGTCCTTTGACAAGTAATTGACAATATGGGCAAACCATGGAGGACGGCTAGAGGAGATTGCGAAAAGTTGTTCGTTAGAAGAATTTTTCTTTGACCTATCTATGCCTATCGTGTGTTCAACTAAGATCCTGGAGATGTGATCAGCTACCACATTCTCAGAACCCTTCTTATCTCGGATTTCCAGATCAAATTCTTGTAAAAGAAGGATCCATCTGATCAAAACGGGTTTAGTATCTTTCTTTGAGAGGAGATTGTTTCAGAGCCGCATGATCAGAGTAAACTAGAACCTTAGACCTAACAGATATGAGCAAAATTTTTCAAGGGCGAACACTACTGCTAGTAGCCTTTTCTGTTGTGGTTAGTTAATTGGGGCATCGAAAGAGTCTTGCTAGCATAATAGATCACATGTGGCTCCTTATTGATTTTTTGGCCTAAGACGGCACCTATTGCAAAGTAGAGGCATCACCATAATCTCAATGGAATGGACCAGTCAGGGGTTTTATTATGGGTGCTGTTGTCAGGGCTGTTCGTAATGTGTTGAACGCTTTCAAACAGTCTTCATCAAAGACAAATGGTGTATCCTTGGCCAACAGATGCACAAGGGTCTTGAAATCTTGCTAAAGTCTTTGATGAAGCGTCTATAAAATCCGGCATGACCTAAGAAAGATCGTATTTGTCGGACCGAAGTAGGGGGTGGTAGTTTTGAAATAACCTCAACTTTGGCTTTATCTACCTCGATCCCTTTTTCAGAAATAATATTCCTAATACAATTCCTTTCCGCACCATGAAATGGCTCTTTTCCCAACTTAGGACAAGATTTGTCTCCATACACCGTTTAAGAACTTTGGAAAGATTATGGAGACAATCTCAAAGGTGGTTCAAACACAGAAAAATCATCCATAAAAACTTCAAGAATTTGTCCACCATATCCGAAAAAATGGCCAGTATGCATCGTTGAAATGTAGCGGTGCATTGCAAAGCCCGAATGGCATAACCGCCGAAAAGCGAAGGTGCCATAAGGGCAGGTGAAGGTAGTCTTTTCTTGATCATCCGAAATACAGGTACTTGATTGTACCCTGAATAACCATCAAGAAAATAGTAGAACTTTGTCCTGCTAACCGTTCTAGGATTTGGTCGATGAAGGGCAATGGAAAATGATCCTTCCTAGTAACGGCATTCAGTTTTCTATAATCTATGCATACTCGCCATCCAGATGATATGCGAGTTGGAAGTAGTTCACCTTCTTCGTTCTCCACCAAGTAATACCAGATTTCTTAGGTACTACTTGAGTGGGACTGACCCATTTACTATCGGATATGGGGTAGATGATTCCAGCATCTAACCACTTTACCACCTCTTTCTTTACTACTTCACGCATGTTTGGGTTCAATCTCCTCTGCATATCTCGATGGGGTTTGGCATGTTCCTCAAAATGAATATGGTGCATGCAAATGGAGGGGTCAATTCCTTTTAAATCGGCAATGGACCAACCGATAGCCTCTTTATGTTCCTTCAGAATACCAACCAATTGTGCTTCCTGATTAGGGGTCAAGTCTGATGCAATGATTGCCGGGAGGGTGTCATTGAGTCCTAGAAATACATACTTAAGCGTAGCAGGAAGAGGTTTCAATTCTAACGTAGGTGGTGATTCTAAAGATGGACTATTGGTGTACTGGCTAATGTGGGCAATGGCTCATACTTGATTGTCCATGGAGGAGTGGTTTTATCATGTGGTGTATCTAACAAGATGTTAACTTCTTTCATATATTCCTCAAAGTCACACACTCCAAAGTGAGCCAAGCAAGTATCTAAGGGTCTGGTGCTAGAATTATGGGTGTTGCATCTTCTATAATATCTTCTAGTGTATCTACTTCGAAGCAACTATCCATTGATGGTCCTTGGGAAGCACCAACACATTCAGTCTTAGTTTCTTATTCCCAAACGATACGTCCATGACTCCTGTCCTACAATTAATGCATGCATTTGCCGTAGCTAGGAAGGGTCGTCCTAAGATAATGGGAATTTGTCTGGGGTTGCCACTTAATTCCATATCGAGAACCAAAAAATCAACTGAAAGTAAAACTCATCTACCTTGACCAAGACATCCTCAAGCATTCCACGTGGTTCCTTAATTGATCTGTCGGCTAACTGCAGTGTGACTGATGTGGGTTTCAGTTCTCCAAATCCAAAAAGTTCATACACCGAACTAGGTAAAAGATTCACACTTGCCCCTAAATCCAGAAGAGCTTTTTCAATGTGATAATCTCCTATAACACAGGAAATGATGGGGGCTCCTGGGTCCTTAAGCTTTGGAGGAGTGGCATGCTGGAAGACAGAACTAGCCTGTTCAGTGAGACGTACTTTCTTTGGATTTGTGATCTAGATTTACGTTTTTGGGTGCACAAATCCTTCAAAATTTGGCATAAGCAGGGACCTGTTTGATTGCGTCTAGAAGGGAAGATTAATTTGGACTTGCTTAAACAATTCCAACATCTCATCAGTTTTCCTCCCTTCTTATCTGCAGGAATAGGGGCTTTCAGGGCATCCAAAAATGGGGCTTTAGGCAAGTAAGATGATTCCGGTGCAGTTGGTTCCTTCTCTATTTTCAGGTCCTCCTTGTTCTTGGGTGATTTGGATTCGGTTAGAGGTTTAGGAGTCGGTCTCATTGGTTTTACTAGTGTGTTCAATGACCTTCCCACTTCTCAGAGTCATGATTGATTTGGCATGTTCAGAAAAAGCTTCTGGGGTATTAGAACTCTCATCACAAATTCCTCTTGGGTTGCTCTCGGTTGGCTAGGTAATTTTCTCCTCCCTCCTACTGGAATGCAGTTGCTAGTTGACCTATTGGGTCTCTAGCTTAGCAATGGATTGTGTGTGGGAGTTAAGGGTCTGAGTGTTGACTTCTAATCGTTCTAGTGCTTTCAGGACTTTTTCCTCAAAGCTGAGCTGTGACAGTAGTAGACGGTTGAGGAACATTTTGAAATTGATGGTATGGTCCATGCCTATATGTTGGGTCTTGATATTGGAGGTCGAGGTGTGGCAGGACCAACCACTGGTTGTGGTCTCCAGAAAAAATTTGGATGGTTTCTCCAGCCGGGGTTATAAGTGTTCGAATATGGATCGTTTCTGGTCTGCGAGCTTGTTGGACTTGAGCTTGCTGAACCTGCTCGTGCACAAACTCAGGAAATTGAGGTGCGGCTGGCATTCACTAACAAATGGTTCGGACTTGCACACAATGCACAAACTTCTTGGATTGGGTTAGGTGGAATCGGGATTGTCCAGTATTTAGAAGACGATCTAATTTTTGGGACAGTTATCTACCTTTGATGGATATCTATGCATTTCCTACTTCATATATTCCACCTCTTTTGGGTTTAACATGGGTTTATCTCTAATAGAGGCAGACATATGATGTAATGAATTTTCACTTAAATTTCAAACAGTTGCCATGCCTCATCCTCACTTTTCAGCATAAATGTCCCACCGCATGATGCATCGACCATTTGTCGATGTCTTTCAGAGAGCCCATCATAAAAATATTGGATTAACTGCCACTTGGGTACAGCATGGTGGGGATATTTTCTAATAAGGTCTTTAATCTCTCCCATGTTTCATGAAACATTTCTCCATCTAATTGGAAAAAACTAGTTATGGCTTTCCTTATTTGATTAGTTTTTCCTATGGAAAAATATTTCTTGAGAAACTCTCCTTGCAGCTGGTCCCAGGTTGATATAGTCATGGAATCCAAAGTATGTAGCCAGTATTTGGCTTTGTCCTTAAGTGAAAAAGGGAATAATTTCAACCTAAGAGCATCATCGGAGAAGTTGTGAATTTTGACAGTTGAGCATATTCAAAAAATTCTTCAAGATGTTATAAGGGTCCTCATTACTAAGTCCATAAAATGAAGGTAACATTTGGATTATACTGGACTTAATTTCATATTGAGTGGCCTCCACAGGGGGCACTTGAATACAAGGAGAGTAGGTATATGTGGAAGGAGTAAAGTACTCCTTCAATTGCTTGGGTGGATCATCTCCTGATTTCGGTCCATATTTTTACGTCTGTTGGCTCTAAAGGTTCTTTCTATTTTGGATCAAAAGGTTGGATTTCTGGTCGTAACGATCTACGGCCAAGCATACACCTTACAATTATACTGTAGAGCAACACAAAAATTTTTTTTTTTATAATATATATTTTTATAATAAAGTGAGAAAAGAATGAAGAAAATCTAAAGAGAAGAACCTAAGAATCTTAAATCTATGAAAAGAGAGAAATTAGTTAATGTTTAGATGTTAATTGCAATCAACTTAAACAATCATAGACTCTCTATCCTAAGGTTAACTAGATCTAGACAGCTCCTAACTTTCAAGACCGCCTTTGAGCACTCCAAGCTCAAGACTGACTAACTGACTCGGCCAGGTAAGCGTAAGATGTGGGAGTTCCCTGCTCGTTGCTTTCCTTAGACACCAACTGAGTTGGCCAGGTCAGTCAACGGAACCAATTGAAAACCACTTTCTTTAACCACTGCCTTAGACACGAGCAATTAACCAATCCGCACTCGGTTCAACTCTAGAGCTTTCTTATCCTATTGAGCTCGAAATTCCTAGGGTGACGTCTAGTTGATTTTAAATTAAGGTCTAGGTTATGCAAATCAAGGAGTGATTTGTGGGCCAAGAAGGGTGATCAAATCTCCATCTTATCTGTTAATGGGTTATGCCCTTAAGATTAATTATGGAGATGCAATGCAAAAACAAGGTGTCCAATCAGTTAGAAATTTTTTATATTTGAGTTACGTATTTTAGTTAAGTGTTAGAAATGTCAGTGGCTTCTTTTTTTTTTTTAAAAAAAAATTTAAGTAATAGCTAAAAAAAATATAGATAAAAAAAAAAAAAAATTTAGTATAAATTTTATCATATTTTAAATAAATTTATTAAAAAAAAAAAAAATTTAAAATGAAAATAAATTTTTTTTAATTTTTAATTTTAATTCAACCGTACCAAGATCCCCGGCAACGGGCCAAATTTGATGCGTAGTCGTTGATAGCACAAAAATAACTCTACTCACTACGTAGGTAGGATGAGTCGAGATCGTATCCTCAGGACCTTGGGCTAAGTTGAGATTGCAAGATAAAAAGAAAGAACGTTGTTTTTGATTTAGAAAATAAATTATCTAAAATTGAGGATAATTAGAAAATAAAGAGCTGGGAGTTTTGAATTACTTTGCACTAGCAGAGTTGTATCTCTTTTTTAATTAAATGATGCGATTAATCTTAGAAAAAATACTGTCTTTCCTCGGCACGCTCCGTACCCGTAGATCACGGCGTCTCCGGAAAGTATAGGTAAAACTCTTCTTTCCTCGGCACGCCCCGTATCCGTAGATCACGGTGCGTCTCCGGAAAGTAAAAGTTGTTCCTAATATTAATCTAACAAGAAAGCATAAATAAAAGCATATAAAGGAGCAAATAAAGAACTCATGACAATTTAAATAAAAAGCATAATCTTTATTGCATATAAAGAAATACAGGAAAGTTTAGAACAATAAACCATCTCTGTGTCGTTACAAAATTTCTTCTCCACTCCCGAGACTGCTAGCCTAGCTGCTCATGAAGTAGTCCCTTTCTATTCTCTATGCAAGGCTCTAGAAGAATTTCTGGGCTCCCCTCCAATGGGAGTACAAAAGTCTTTTTATAGGTGTTAGGAGGGAGGAGTTTTACATGATTTTCCGATGTGGGACTAAAAAATAAAATCTTTCAAAATATTTTAAATATTAATTTTTTTCTTTAATAA